>NC_057797.1:427700443-427985642 GCF_018294505.1 Triticum aestivum
CACGCCGGAGCCGCCGCCCCGCCACGGGACCCCCCCGCCGCCGCCGCCGAGGTTGACCCCGCCGCTGCCACCGGTTTTCCCCGGAAAACCGTTCGGTTTTCCGTTCGGTTTTTCGTCGGTTTTTTCTTAGATCCGTTTTTTTATTAGATTGGTTTATTTCCGGTTTAGTTTATTTAGAGAGTGTTCGCTCGTTCGTTCGTTTTAACGGACGCGTTCACCGTTTAGTTACAGAAAACGAATGTTCGTTCGTTAATCTGTTTGTCATTTTTCTTTTTCTCGGATTTTCCGTGATTATTTCTGATCGCGGTTTCAGATCCGATTTTCGTTCTAGTATAACTTTTCGCTCGTTTATCGGAATCAGGCGATTCAAGCGCCTGGAGTTTCGTATCGAAACCCTCTTTCCGTTTAACCAACTCAAACAAGTTTTTGCTTCTGTAAAATTTGACCTAGATCCAGATTAGTAAACGAAGCTTGTTTCTTTCGCCGTTTGACTTTCGTTGCTTCGTTCGTTTTGATTCCTTTTGCAAACCGGAGTTCTTAAGTTGAACTTTCTGGTTAGATCTCTCATTTGAGTTTTACCTGTGCATTAGTTGAGTACTTATTGTACGCTTGTTTGTTTGCAATAGAGTACCCGAAGTGCGCCGCTTGCTACTTTGAATCTCTAGGTTTCGCGGATCATCAGCAAAGCAAGTAACACTTTGATCATACTCCTACTACCCAGTTTTTATTGCATTAGATCAATCCTCAAACATTGCATGAATAGGATCTAATTAAATTGTGGGTTTGGGAAGTAGATGAGGTAGTACCCATTGCCTGTTTTATTATCAAACCTTTGGGAGTTACTTCTACGCGTTGCTTATATTGCCATGCTATGCTAGTAGACGTGGATTGGGTGAGTGTATCCATGACAGATGTGAGATTGTTAAATTAATGGTTTATCTAAGGTGGCAACTTAAACAAACATCTGGGTGGATTGAGGCACCTCGGTATTCCAGCGATTGCCTGTTTTTCTTTATGGACCGCCATCCAGGCTCAACGGGATCATGAGATTATTCATACTAGAAACTTCTGTGTGCAGCCACAAGCTACTATGGGCTCTAGCATAGTTGACTAAGTCGTGTGAACTCTTACAGTGGTAGACTAGCGGATGTAGGGGGTGTAGGTTGGCACGGTCTACCCGTTCGTAAGGTGCTAGCGCTTCTGAAAGACTATGTCTCGGTCATCCGTTTCTCAAACATCATGTAGTGCGAGAATCCCAACGGAGGAAATCGAGTCTTGTGGGGAAAAGTGCTCAAACCTCTGCAGAGTGTATAAACTAATCATGGTTAGCCGTGTCCCCGGTAATGGACAATTTGGGTATCTAGGACTTGGATTATCATGTAAATCTCATCATGTTACTTTAATTAATATTGTTGGGTTTTAATGATGATGCTTAATTGGGATTGAGAGGGTGTCTACACTCTCAATGTTTAACAACTACCATGATAGTTAAATAAAATTTATTCCTTTGTAGTAGGGAAAAATTGGCTTTACGCAAAACTATAACCATAGAGCTTTCCACCAGCCAAATATGCATGTAGTATAGCCTTAATCTTTCATTACTCTCTATGTGTTACATTGCCAGCATATTCCATGTGCTGGCCTGTTTTCGGGCTGGAACGTTCATGTTGCAGACTTTTCAGACGACGAGTAAGGTGCCTTTAGGTCATGGTTCTATACTCAGTGATGTCGTTGGAGTTGATGGACTCACTTATCTTCCAAGCCTTCCGCTGTTATCGTTATTAGATGGCCTTAAGCCATATTTACTGTAATAAGTTCTCTTTTGAGTCATTCGATGTAATAAGTGTGTGATTGCTACTCTGTTATAAATCCTTCAAGTACTGTGCGTGTCAGCATTACTGATCCAGGGATGACACTGAAGCACAGAGATTGGACCGTCTGAGGTCTGGTCGCTACAGTTTCTGTTTTTGTTCTGCACATAGTAAACAAGCAATATAATCATCCTAAAACCAAAGCTTGGCACATTATTTTTATAATACAAAGGATATATATATAAGGGGATACATATTTACAGAGAAACTTCCATGAAAAATTCTACATTGTTTTTGTGAGCATGAACACGAGTGCTCAAGGTCGACCCTCACTTCTTCAATGCATAACTTTCCAATCACTTCTCTTTTTGAAAAACTTTTTAGGCATGAGAGGCAAGTATTTTTTTTGGTATTTTCATTCTTTTATTTTTGTATGTTTCACCCACAACTAAACAGAAATAAAAAGGAAAAACAAAATCTACTTAGTGAAGAAAGCAAACAAGCACACAAGAGAATATCAACCCCACGCTATTGCTCCCCGGCAACGGCGCCAGAAAAGAATGACCGTCATGGTTTAGTTTATATGTATCATGTGATCATTTAGATGACTAGAGGGATGTCTATCTAAGTGGGAGTTCTTAAGTAATATGATTAATTGAACTTTAATTTATCATGAACTTAGTCCTGATAGTTCCCTTGAATTTTAATGCGTTCCTAGAGAAAGCTAAGTTGAAAGATTATGGTAGCAACTACACGGACTGGGTCCAAACTTGAGGATTATCCTCATTGCTGCACAGAAGAATTACGTCCTGGAAGCACCGCTAGGTGCAAGACCCGCTGCAGGAGCAACTTCGGACGTTATGAACGGCTGGCAGACTAAAGCTGATGACTACTCGATAGTTCAGTGTGCCATGCTTTACAACTTAGAATCGGGACTTCAAAGATGTTTTGAACGTCATGGAGCACATGAGATGTTCCAGGAGTTGAAGTTAATATTTCAAGCAAATGCCCGAGTTGAGAAATATGAAGTCTCCAACAAGTTCTACAGCTACAAAAATGGAGGAGAATAGTTCTGTCAGTGAACACATACTCAGAATGTCTGGGGTACCATAACCACTTGACTCAACTAGGAGTTAATCTTCCTGATGATAGTGTCATTGACAGAGTTCTTCAATCACTGCCACCAAGCTGTAAAGGCTTCATGATGAACTATAATATGCAAGGGATGGAAAGACAATTCCCAAGCTCTTCGCAATGCTAAAGGCTGTGGAGGTAGAAATCAAGAAGGAGCATCAAGTGTTGATGGTTAACAAGACCACTAGTTTCAAGAAAAAGGGCAAAGGGAAGAAGGGGAACTTCAAGAAGAATAGCAAGCAAGTTGCTGCTCAAGGGAAGAAGCCCAAGTCAGGACCTAAGCCTAAAACCGAGTGCTTCTACTGCAAAGGGACTGGTCACTGGAAGCAGAACTGCCCCAAGTATTTGGCGAATAAGAAGGATGGCCAAGTCAAAGGTACCTTACTAATGCTCGTAGTAGCGCTGGGTATTTGATACTTGATCTATTGCTCATATTTGCAACTCGAAACAGGGGCTACAGATTAAACGAAGATTGGCTAAGGACGAGGAGACGATGCATGTCGAAAATAGTTCCAAGGTTGATGTGATCACCGTCGGCACGCTACCTCTACATCTACTGCCGGGATTAGTTTTAGACCTAAATAATTGTTATTTGGTGCCAGTGTTGAGCATCAACATTATATCTGGATCTTGTTTGATGCGAGACGGTTAATTCATTTAAATCAGAGAATAATGGTTGTTCTATTTATATGAGTAATATCTTTTATGGTCATGCACCCTTGATGAGTGGTCTATTTTTGTTGAATCTCGATTGTAGTGATACACATATTCATAATATTGAAGCCAAAAGATGCAAAGTTAATAATGATAGTGCAACTTATTTGTGGCACTGCCGTTTAGGTCATACTCGTGTAAAGCACATGAAGAAACTCCATGATGATGGACTTTTGGAATCACTTGATTATGAATCACTTGATGCTTGCGAACCATGCCTCATGGGCAAGATGACTAAGACTTCGTTCTCTGGAACAATGGGGCGAGCCACTGATTTATTGGAAATAATACATACTGATGTATGCGGTCCGATGAGTATTGAGGCCCGCGATGGGTATCGTTAGTTTCTGACCTTCACAGATGATTTGAGCAGATATGGGTATATCTACTTAATGAAACATAAGTCTAAAACATTTGAAAAGTTCAGTGAATTTCAAAGTGAAGTGGAAAATCATCGTAACAAGAAATAAAGTTTCTATGATATGATCGTGGAGGTGAATATTTGAGTTATGAGTTTGGTCTTCATTTGAAACAATGTGGAATAGTTTCACAACTCACGCCACCTGGAAGACCACAGCATAATGGTGTGTCCGAATGTCATAACCATACTTTATTAGATATGGTGCGATCTATGATGTCTCTTACCGATTTACCGCTATTGTTTTGGGGTTATGCTTTAGAGACAACTTCATTCACGTTAAATAGGGCACCATCTAAATCCGCTGAGACGACACCATATGAACTATGGTTTAGCAAGAAACCTAAGCTGTCGTTTCTTAAAGTTTGGGGTTGTGATCCTTGTGTGAAAAAGCTTCAACCTGATAAGCTCGAACCCAAATCGGAGAAATGTGTCTTCATAGGATACCCAAGGAAACTATTGGGTACACCTTCTATCACAGATCCGAAGGCAAGATATTCGTTGCTAAGAATGGATCCTTTCTAGAGAAGGAGTTTCTCTCGACAGAAGTGAGTGGGAGGAAAGTAGAACTTGATGAGGTAATTGTACCTTCTTCCGACTTGGAAAGTAGTTCATCACAAAAATTAGTTCCAGTGATTCCTACACCAATTAGTGAGGAAGCTAATGATGATGATCATGAAACTTCAGATCAAGTGACTACGACCCTCGTAGGTCACCCAGAGTATGGTCCACACCAGAGTGGTACAGTAATCCTGTTCTGAAGATCATGTTACTTGACCATGATGAACCTACGAAATATGAGGAAGCGATGATGAGCCCAGATTCCGCAAAATGGCTTGAGGCCATGAAATCTGAGATGGGATCCATGTATCAGAACAAAGTATGGACTTTGGTTGACTTGCCCGATGATCAGTAAGCCATAGAGAATAAATGGATCTTCAACAAGAGGACTGACGCTGAGAGTAATGTTAGTGATTACAAAGCTCTACTTGTTTTGAAAGGTTTTCGACAAGTTCAAGGAGTTGACTACGATGAGACCTTCTCACCCGTAGCGATGCTTAAGTCTGTCCGAATCATGGTAGCAATTGCCACATTTTATGACTATGAAAATTGGCAAATGGATGTCAAAACTGCAGTCCTTAATGGATTTCTTAAAGAAGGGTTGTATATGATGAAACCAGAAGGTTTTGTCGATCCTAAAGGTGCTAACAAAGTGTGCAAGCTCCAGCGATCCATTTATGGACTGGTGGAAGCATCTCGGAGTTGGAATATATGCTTTGATAGTGTGATCAAAGCATATGGTTTTATACAGACTTTTGGAGAAGCCTATATTTACAATAAGGTGAGTGGTTGCTCTGTAGCATTTCTAATATTATATATGGATGACATATTGTTCATTGGAAATAATACAGAATTTCTGGATAGCATAAAAGGATACTTGAATAAGAATTTTTCAATGAAAGACCTCGGTGAAGCTACTTATATATTGGGCATCAAGATCTATAGAGATAGATCAAGACGCTTAATTGGACTTTCACAAAGCACATACCTTGATCAAGTTTTGAAGAAGATCAAAATGTATCAGTCAAAGAAGGGCTTCTTGCCTGTGTTACAAAGGTGTGAAGTTCAGTCAGACTCAATGCCCGACCACTTCAGAAGATAGAGAGAAAATGAAAGTCATTCCCTATGTTTCGGCCATAGGTTCTATCATGTATGCAATGTTGTGTACCAGACCTGATGTGTGCCTTGCTATAAGTTTAGCAGGGAGGTACCAAAGTAATCCAGGAGTGGATCATTGGACAGCGGTCAAGAACATCCTGAATTACCTGAAAACGACTAAGGATATGTTTATCATTTATGGAGGTGACAAAGAGCTTGTCGTAAATGGTTACATTGATGCAAGTGGGAGACTGAAGGAAATATGCCCTAGAGGCAATAATAAAGTTGTTATTTATATTTTCTTATATCATGATAAATGTTTATTATTCATGATAGAATTGTATTAACTGGAAACTTAGTACATGTGTGAATACATAGACAAAACAGAGTGTCCCTAGTATGCCTCTACTTGACTAGCTCGTTAATCAAAGATGGTTAAGTTTCCTGACCATAGACATGTGTTGTCATTTGATGAACGGGATCACATCATTAGAGAATGATGTGATGGACAAGACCCATCCGTTAGCTTAGCATAATGATCGTTTAGTTTTATTGCTATTGCTTTCTTCATTACTTATACATATTCCTCTGACTATGAGATTATGCAACTCCTGAATACCAGAGGAACACCTTGTGTCCTACCAAACATCACAATGTAACTTGGTGATTATAAAGATGCTCTACAGGTGTCTGTGAAGGTGTTTGTTCGGTTGGCATAGATCAAGATTAGGATTTGTCACCTGAGTATCAGTGAGGTATCTCTGGGCCCTCTCGGTAATGCACATCACTATAAGCCTTGCAAGCAATGTGACTAATGAGTTAGTTGCGGGATGATGTATTACAGAACGAGTAAAGAGACTTTCCGGTAACGAGATTGAACTAGGTATGATGATACCGATGATCGAATATCGGGCAAGTAACATACCGATGACAAAGGGAATGATGTATGTTGTTCTGCGGTTTGACCGATGAAGATCTTAGTAGAATATGTAGGAACCAATATGAGCATCCAGGTTCCGCTATTGGTTATTGACCGGAGATGTGTCTCGGTCATGTCTACATAGTTCTCGAACCCGTAGGGTCCACGCGCTTAACGTTCGATGACGATTTGTATTATGAGCTGTGTGTTTTGGTGACCGAAGTTTGTTCGGAGTCCCGGATGAGATCACGAACATGACGAGGAGTCTCGAAATGGTCAAGAGGTAAATATTGATATACTGGAAGGTTATATACGGACACCGGAATGGTTCCGAAGAGGTTCGGGGATTTTTTGGAGTACCATGAGGTTACCGGAACCCCCCGGGAAAGTTAATGGGCCTCATGGGCCATAGTGGAGATAGGGAGGCAGGCCACAAGAGGTGGCGCGTGCCTCGCCCTACCCAATACGAATTGGACAAGGGGTGGGGGCGCGGCCCCCCTTTCCTTCTCCTTCTCCCCTCTTTCCCCTTTTGCCCTCTCCGTTGGAAGGAAGGGGGCGAATCCTACTAGGAGTGGAGTCCTAGTAGGACTCCCCCCTTTGGCGCGCCTCCTCCTAGTCGGCCACTTCCTCCCCCTCTCCTTTATATACGGGGGCGGGTGGCACCCCAAAGGCACATCAATTGTTCTCTTAGTCGTGTGCGGTGTCCCCTCCACAGTTTACTCCTCCAGTCATAGCGTCGTAGTGCTTAGGCAAAGCCCTGCACGGATCACATCATCATCACCGTCACCACGCCATCATGTTGACGGAACTCTCCCTCGACCCTCTACTGGATCAAGAGTTTGAGGGACGTCATCGAGTTGAACGTGTGCTGAACATGGAGGTGCCGTATGTTCAGTACTTGGATCGGTTGGATCGTGAAGACGTTCGACTACATCAACTGTGTTAACCTCATGCTTCCTCTTTCGGTCTACGAGGGTACATAGACACACTCTCCCCCTCTCGTTGCTATGCATCCCCTAGATAGATCTTGCGTGATCGTAGGAATTTTTTTGAAATTGCATGCTACGTTCCCCAACAAAGGTCCCATATAATCAAAGCCCCAAACATCAAATGGTCCAATAACGAGTGAATAATTCATAGGCATTTCCTGACGTCTACTAATATTACCAATTCGTTGACATTGATCACAATACAAGACAAACTTATAGGCATATTTAAAGAGAGTGGGCCAATAGAAACCGGATTGCAATACCTTATGTGCAGTTCTATCTCCAGCGTGGTGTCCGCCGTAAGACTCGGAGTGGCACTTGCGTAGGATCTGTTCCTGTTCATGCTCAGGTACACAATGTCTAATGACACCATCTACTCCTTGTTTATAAAGGTGTGGGTCATCCCAAAAGTAATGTCTTAAATCATAGAAAAACTTTTTCCTTTGCTCGTATGTGAAACTAGGTGGTATAAATCTAGCAACAATATAATTAGCATAATCAGCATACCATGGAGTATTATGAGGGGCATTTATGAAATATAATTCTTCATCAAGAAAGCTATCATCAATAGGTAGTGGGTCATCAAGAACATTCTCTAACGTAGACAAGTTGTCTGCAACGGGGTTCTCAGCTTCCTTTCTATCAACAATATGCAAATCAAATTCTTGTAGCAAGAGAACCCATCTAATAAGTCTAGGTTTAGCATCTTTATTTTCCATAAGATATTTAATAGCAACATGATCAGTGTGACAATTACTTCGGAATCAACAATATAAGGTCTGAACTTATCACATGCAAATACAACTGCTAAAAATTCTTTTTCAGTAGTAGCATAATTTCTCTATGCACTTTCTAGAGTTTTACTAGCATACTAAATAACATTTAATTTCTTATCAACTCTTTTTCCTAGAACAGCAACAACAGCATAATCACTAGCATCACACATAATTTCAAAGGGTAAATTCCAATTAGGTGGCTGAACAATAGGTGCAGAAATCAAGGCTTTCTTAAGTATTTCAAATGCTTCTACACAATCGTCATCAAAAACAAAAGGAACATCTTTTTGTAAGAGATTAGTGAGAGGCCTAATTTTTTTAGAGAAGTCTTTAATAAACATCCTACAGAAACCAGCATGACCAAGGACTTCTTATACCTTTGATATCTTTAGGACACATCATCTTTTCAATACCATCTACTTTAGCTTTATCAACTTCAATACCTCTTTCAGAAACTTTATGCCCCAAGACAATTCCTTCACTAACCATAAAGTGTCACTTTTCCCAATTCAAGACAAGATTAGTTTCTTCACATCTCTGTAAAACTTGATCAAGGTTGCTCAAGCAATCATCAAAAGAAGTTCCTTAAATGGAAAAATCATCCATGAAAACCTCAACAATCTTTTCACAAAAGTCAGCGAATATAGCAGTCAAACATCTTTGAAAGGTAGCAAGTGCATTGCATAAACCAAAAGGGCAAGTAAAAATGGTTTTCTCTTGATCCTCTTTCGACACAGGTATTTGAGAGAAGCCAGAATAACCATCTAGAAAGCAAAAATGAGTATGTTTGGATAGTCTTTCTAGCATTTGATCAATAAAAGGTAGAGGGTAATGATATTTTCTAGTAGCTTTATTTAATTTGCAGAAATCAATTACCATTCTATAACCTGTAACAATTCTTTGAGGAATCAATTCATTCTTATCATTAGGAACAACAGTAATACCTCCCTTCTTAGGGACACAATGAACATGACTTACCCATTGACTATCAGCAATAGGATAAATTATACCTACCTCCAGAAGCTTTAGTATTTCATTTCTTACCACTTCTTTCATCTTAGGATTTAACCGTCGTTGATGATCAACAACCTGTTTAGCATCTTTCTCCAATTTAATTTTGTGCTGACATAGAGTGGGACTAATGCCCTTAAGATCACCAAGAGTATATCCAATAGCGACATGGTGCTTCTTCAGAGTTTTCAATAATTTCTTTTCTTCAAGCTCTGAAAGGTTATCACTAATAATAACAGGATATATCTTCTTTTCATCAAGATAAGCATATTTCAGAGTATCAGGTAACATTTTAAGCTCAAATACGGGATCACCCTTAGGTGGAGGAGGATCCCCAAGGATTTCAATAGGCAAATTGTGTTTCAAAATAGGTCCTTGATTAAAGAATACTTCATCTATTTCCCTTCTTTCATTCATAAACATATCATTTTCATGGTCTAGCAAATATTTTTCTAGAGGATCAGCAGGAGGCACGACAATAGAAGCAAGACCAATAATTTCATCCTTACTAGGTGTAAGTGCATCTAGTGCCACCCCTAGTTGGTTTTGGAGTATTGACGAGAAACCTAGTTGAGAGACTAATGTGTTTGTGAGAATTACAGGATAACACAGGTAGAAGTCCCTCATTGATTCGGTTTTACTACCAGAGATGACCCCTAAAAATGTATGAAGACATTGAAGTCAAAGGTGGTATATGAAGCTATTCTCATTGAAGACTATGACAAGAGAAGACACGATATGAAGCCTATGGAGCTCGAAGACTTAGATCTTTCGTAGGTCTCTTTCTTTTGTGTTGAGTCATAGGAACCACTGTACTGTTAAGTGGGGTCCAAGAGAACTAGTCAGAATGACTGAAGTGATGCCTAAACCAAAAACCTATGTCTTCGAGTGAAGACTATGAGAGCGAATCTTGTCCAGAGTCGGACAAGTCAGCTTTTCTTGTAGCCCAAGTAAAGTTGCCGTGTGAGTTTGAAATCTGACCATTGGGACACGTGTCAGTTCCTTAGTGACCCAGGGTCATTTCGGACAAATCAGGTCGGGTTGCCAAGTGGCTATAAATAGCCCACCCCCTACAACCATAAACAGTTGGGTGCTCAGATTGAGAGTACGGCTTTTGTTGTTTCAAAGCAACCCACCTCAAAGCCTTTGAGAGAGAATTCCTTGCGAGGATAAAAACCCTAACCACCAGAGCCAGAGAGAATTGGGCATCACTTAAGTCTTCTTGTCTGTGTGATCTGAAGACTTATTACACTTGAGGACTATGCATCCTCCAGCCGGTTAGGCGTCGCCTTTTGAGCTTCCAAGAGACATTGTGGATTGCCAGTGAACGAAGTCTGTGAAGGTTTGGGAGTATACCTTGAAGACTTACCAGAGTGATTGGGCGAGGTCTATGTGACCTTAGCTCAAGGAGAATACGGTGAGGACTGGGTGTCCTGAGCTGCGTGTTCAGGACTGGGTGTCCGGGACTGTGTGTCCTAAGGTTTAAATACCTAGCCGCTCCAACCAGACGTACAGTTGTCATAGCAACTGGAACTGGTCCAACAAATCATTGTCTTCAACGAGTCACTGGTTTCATCTTCACTTCACTTTACTTACTGTTCTCCTTGTGAAGTCATTGTATGTTTGGTTTATCATTTGTCTTCACTGAGTGACTGCGTGTTCTGCTTGGCTTCACAATATCTTCCTACCTGATCCTTACTACCTAGCTGCTATTAGTCTTTGTGCTTTCAATTCATTGAATACTTGACTAATACTTGACTATGGTTTGCCTAGTGTAGTCTACCTTCCGCTGCATGGTAATAGGTTTAATTTTATCGTTTGTCTTCAAAACTCCCATGTTCTGAAGACTTTCATAAAAATCGTCTATTCACCCCCCCTCTAGTCGATATAACGCACTTTCAATTGGTATCAGAGCAAGGTGCTCCCTTGTTCTGTGTGATTCGGTTTAACCACCTGGAGTTTTAGCTATGTCGACTGCATGGATAATTAAAGTCTCCACTGCGTGCCCCGTCTTCGATGGAACTGAATATCCCTACCGGAAGAATAAGATGCATATGCATCTTGAAGCCATTGATGTCGACCTATGGTATGTCGTCGAGAATGGTGTTCCCAAGGCTGGAGAAGGTGTCAATGCTACTGATGTCAAGAAATTCGTTCAACTGGACTCTACTGCCAAGAACATCATTTGTGGTCATCTGACCAAAGGACAGTATGGCCGTGTGAGTGCTTTGAAGACATCCAAGCTGGTCTGGGACTGGCTCTCCAAGGTCAATGAAGGCATCTCAACCCAGAGAGATCAGAGAATCAGTGTCCTTCGTAACCTCTTCAACCGCTTCAAGCGAAATGACAATGAGAATGTCCAGCACACATTTGACCGACTCACTGACATCACAAATGAGCTTCAAGCCCTCGGCGGAGATTACCAACACGAAATCGTCAAGACGCTGCTGAGATCACTTGATAGTTCGTTTGACATCCTGGCCCTGATGATTCAAGAACGTCCTGATTTCAAGACACTCAAACCGTCTGACATACTTGAGAGGCTCAACACACATGAGTTTCAGCTTTCCGAGAAAAGAGAGATCTACGGTCCAAACTATGGGCGAACTCGTGCCTTGAAGGCAAAAGTTGTCTCCTCATCTGAAGAAGAATCTGACAGCAGTTCTGGTGACCCTAAAGACATTGGAAGGGAACTTGCTATGCTTGTCAAGAAGTTCCAAAAATTCACCAAGAAGAAAGGCTTCAGAAAGTCTTCCCGATCAAGTTCAAGGAATGATGAAGCTCCTGCTCATGACTACAAGAAGAAAACATGTCACAAGTGCAAGAAACTTGGCCACTTCATCTCTGAGTGTCCACAGTGGGACAATGAGAACAAAAAGAAGAAGAAGAGCAAGGAATATGACTCTGACGACAAGAAGAAGAAGAAGAAATACTCAAAGTCTTCTTCCAAGTCTTCCTCAAAGTCTTCATCACACAAGAAGAGCTCATCTGGCAAGGCATGTGCGCTTGTTGGCAAGGAAATGGATTCAGAGGAGGAGTCTGCTTCTGAAGAGGCGGAGGTGGAGTCTGAGGAGGAATCTGACTCAGGCGTCGCAAGTCTGGCTACAGCATACGTTGCCAAGTCCATCTTCAACACTAAAGACAATGACTTCATCACCGCCACCGATGCAAATGACAAGGACTACTATGCTTCTACCTACTGCTTCATGGCACGCGGTGCCAAGGTAAACACACGCACTACTCACTATCAAACATCTAGTGACGATGACTCTGATTGTGGTTCAAAACCTAGCTACAAAACACTTGCTAAAATTGCAACTGAACAACAGAAAGCTATGGAACACATTCAAAAACTGTTAGACAGAAGCGATGATCTGTTAGGTGCTGAAATGACTCGATCTGAATCCTTAATTGAAGACATAAAAAATCTTCACGTTAAGTATCAGGAGCTTGAAAGTCGTCATGAAACTCTCTCAACAACTCATGAAAAGCTTTCCTATGATTATCTTCAAAGGAAGCAAGATCTTGAGAAATTGAGAGCGGTTCATGAAGATCTTCAAATGGAAAATGAGTCACTTCGCGCCAAACAGATCAGTCCCGCTCAGGAAGGATTTGAACCACCATGTCTTAAATGCATTGAGCGTGATAATGCTACTTCTGTTGCTGAATGTTCTACTGCTACTGCTGTTGCAATATCTTCAACTGTTGATGCGGTAACTAACCCCTCTGCTGAGGATACCACCGCTATTGCTGATGAGAATGCTAGGTTGAAGACATTGCTTGAAACAGGGATGTACAAAAGTCTTAAAGGGCATCAGACACTATGTGATGTCCTCAAAAAGCAGATTCTGAACCGAAACCCTAGGAAAGAGGGTGTTGGGTTCGTAAGGAAAATGAATGCAGATGGCTCTTACTGGAAACCTGAGCAGTACCCCAAAACCATGTGGGTTGCTGCAAAGGAACCTTCAGCAGATCCATCCAATTTAACTGGCTTCACTTATGCTAACCCCATTATCATTGATGAATCCTTTGATGCAAACTATATACTGTTTAAGAATCAGAATGGTGAAGTGTTTGCCAGGTACATTGGTACTAACTGCAGGAATGGACCGCCTGTGAAGCAGATCTGGGTTCCGAAAAAGTGTCTGGAAAATCTTCCTGTGAATGTCTTCATGACACCTCACTTGAAGAAGACAAACCTCAGACCAAAGGCTTCATACGGTCCAAAGGCTTCATACAAACAAAGGACTCACCTAAGTCGCACTAACGCAAATGTTTTGCAGGGAAACCATACTCAGGCATATGAATATGAGAGAAGTTCATCAAACCGCCATGTTCATAAGACCAAGAACTATTCTACTTATTCTTATGAGTACTATTGTCCGCCTGCAGGACTATTTGCTAAGGCTTCAAAGCCAAAATTCTCAGATGCTGCACTTAGACTTATTGCTTCTAAGCCACCCTTGAAAATGTGGGTGGTTATGAAGGCTTAACTCTCTTTTGCAGGGAAAGGTCTCCAGCAGAAAACCAAAATCATCTGACCCTATTGCTGGGGACCTTAAATATCTTGTAGGGCGCAAGATCAAATGCCCAAATGGTCTTACTATGTACTTCGTACCTGAATCGCTTGCTACTCTCCCTATTAGTCCTAACCTGGATCTAAGCTTTCATAACCCTCTGGTTCGTCAAATGTTTTTGCTTCACAATGCTCTTGGTGAAGCCTATCCCCCTAACTGCTCTGTAGGGTACGACACCAGCGTCTTCAGAATGGATTATTGACAGTGGGTGTACAAATCACATGACTGGCAAAAGAAGTCTTCTTATGGACTCAACCTTACGTCCATCCGACAAGAGCCACATCACATTTGCTGACACTGGTAAAAGTAAAGTATTGGGTCTAGGTAGAGTTGCAATCTCAAGGGATCAACACATGGATAAAGTCATGCTTGATGAATCCCTTGGCTTCAACTTAATGTCTGTCTCAATGCTTTGCGATTTGAACATGATCGTAATGTTTGGAAAATATTGTTGCCTTGTACTAATGGAATCTGACAAGTCTCTAGTGTTTGAAGGGTATCGAAAAGATGATTTGTACGTAGTAGATTTGTCAGTAGGGCCAGAGCTTGCAGTATGTCTTCTAGCAAAGGCTTCAGAATGCTGGCTCTGGCATCGGAGGCTTGGACATGCTGGCATGAGGAACCTCCACACCCTTGCGAAGAAGAAGCATGTCATAGGCATCGAGGGCGTCAAGTTCAAGAAAGACCACTTATGCGGTGCCTGTGAAGCAGGGAAGATGACGAGGGCCAAACATCCCTCGAAGACAATCATGACTACTACTCAACCCTTCGAACTGCTTCACATGGATCTTTTCGGTCCCACTCATTACTCAACTCTAACTACTACTGCTTGCCTCTATGGCTTCGTTATTGTTGATGATTATTCTAGATATACTTGGATGCACATAATCCTTTACAAGACTGAAGTGCATGATGTCTTCAGACGCTTCGCCAATCGAGCTATGAACAATTTTGGCGCCAAGATAAAGCACATCAGAAGTGACAATGGCACTGAATTCAAGAACACTGGCATTGATACATATCTTGATACCTTGGGCATCACACATGAATTCTCAGCCCCGTACACGCCACAGCAGAATGGCATCGTCGAACGCAAGACATAACACTAATTGAGATGGCCAGAACTATGCTAGATGAATACAAGACCCCAAGAAAATTCTGGCCCGAAGCCATTGATACTGCATGCCATACAATCAATCGTGTTTATCTTCACAAGCTACTAAACAAGACATCTTATGAGCTCCTCACTGGCAAAAAGCCAAATGTCAGTTACTTCAGAGTATTTGGCGCAAGGTGCTGGATCAAAGACCCACATCACACCTCAAAATTTGCACCAAAAGCACATGAGGGCTTTATGCTTGGATATGGAAAGGATTCGCACTCCTACAGAGTCTTCAATCTCTTTCATTACAAAGTGGTTGAAACAGTGGATGTGTGGTTCGATGAGACCAACGGTTCACAAAGAGAGCAGCTGCCAAATGCGCTAGATGAAGTTCCATCCAGTGAATCAATCAAGCTAATGGGAACTGGAGAAATTATACCTTCTGAAGCTCATCCTGAAGAAGAACTTATCATTTCAGCACCTGATCAACATGAAGACAATGCTCAGCCTGAAGACATTCCTTCCAACAACAGCAATGAACAGCAAGAGCAAAGTCTTCGCCCTGTACATCCTCGCGTTGCCAATGAAGTGCAGATTGAAAGAAAAATTGATAGCATCAATGCACCTGGTCCACTCACTCGTTCAAGGGCAACTCAGCTAGCAAATTTCTGTGGGCACTTCGCATTCATCTCAATATCAGAACCCAAGAAAGTTGAAGAACCCTTCATGGAACCTGAATGGATTCAAGCTATGCAAGAAGAGCTTGAACAGTTTGAGCTGAATAATGTATGGGAACTGGTTAAGCGTCCTGATCCACGGAAGCACAATATAATAGGCACCAAATGGATATACCGCAAGCAAGATGAGCATGGTCAAGTTGTCAGAAACAAAGCTCGTCTCGTTGCTCAAGGATATACTCAAGTGGAAGGCATTGACTTCGATGAAACATTTGCTCCTGTGGCTAGACTTGAAGCCATACGCATACTGCTGGCCTATGCAAATCATCATAACATACTTCTGTATCAAATGGATGTGAAGAGTGCCTTTCTCAATGACAAGATTGAAGAAGAAGTGTATGTTGCACAACCGCCTGGCTTTGAAAATCCAAAACATCCTGATATGGTATACAAGCTCAACAAGGCACTGTATGGCCTCAAACAAGCCCCTAGGGCCTGGTATGACACACTCAAATACTTCCTGAAGAGCAAAGGCTTCATACCTGGTTCCCTAGATCCTACTCTTTTCACGAAGACATATGATGGTGAACTGTTTGTGTGCCAAATATATGTGGATGACATTATCTTCGGCTGCACCAATCAGAAGTACAGTGAAGAGTTTGGATATATGATGCAAGAGCAATATCAGATGTCCATGATGGGGGAGCTGAAGTTCTTCCTTGGTCTTCAAATACGACAACAACACAATGGCATCTTCATATCTCAAGAAAAGTATCTCAAAGATTGCCTGAAGAAGTTTGGTATGCAAGACTGCAAAGGCTTCACAATGGTAAAGAGTTCGATCAAAAGGTATACTGCTCCATGATTGGTTCTTTACTTTATCTATGTGCATCTAGGCCAGATATTATTCTTAGTGTTTGCATGTGTGCTCGATTTCAAGTGGCACCAAAGGAGTCGCATCACTTAGCTGTGAAGCGAATTCTTCGATATTTGGCTCACACCCCAACTCTAGGATTATGGTATCCAAAGGGCTCAGAGTTTGATCTGGTTGGGTTCTCGGATGCTGATTATGCTGGTGACAAAGTTGATCGCAAGTCTACATCAGGCACGTGTCACTTTCTGGGACGATCACTTGTATGTTGGTCTTCAAAGAAGCAGAACTATGTATCTCTCTCCACTTCTGAATCTGAATACATTGCTGCTGGATCTTGCTGCGCTCAGCTTCTGTGGATGAAGCAAACACTCAAGGACTATGGCATTCATTTGAAGCAAGTGCCACTTTACTGCGACAACGAAAGCGCCATCAAGATTGCTAACAACCCAGTTCAGCACTCGAAGACAAAGCACATTGAAATTCGTCATCACTTTCTCAGAGATCATGTTGTGAAGGAAGACATTGATATCATACACGTCAACACTGAAGAGCAATTGGCAGATATCTTCACCAAGCCCTTGGATGAGAAGAGGTTTTGCAAGTTACGGTGTGAGCAAAATATCCTAGAATCCTCAAATGTCCTGTGATCAGGCACACATCCTAACCCTTATGCATATTGATGACTTAGATGTGCAACACACGAAGTAAAGTATATCTTCAATCAATGAAGACATACATTCTAAGTGTGAATACATTAATGTGGAATTTGACTTCGGAGCGCCACGATAATTGTGCGCCATGTCTGGGTCTAATACTTCCTATACGGTGGGTAACGCCACCACCAAACGTTCTATTTTGAAGTGTTTCACTCATGGCGTTACCTTGCAATGTCTTCAAATTTGGTTTGGCTTCGAACTCAACAAGTTTTCATGATTATCTTCACTATGTTGATCATATATATATATATATATATATATATATATATATATATATATGTTAGTGTTCTGTCCTCTACAGCATTCACTTATAGCTATGTCTTCGTGTTGAATTTTTGAACTAAGTGAATGTGATCGGACCCCAACTTCTCTATGCTTTCTATCTCAAACTCTATCTCTCCAAGTCATATGCATTCTATTGAAACTGTCGAATGTCTTCACTGCGTCCTTGTCAGCAGAAGATACAGAGACAACCATTAAGTCCGTTTTCAATGCTCATTCCTCCACATGAAATCCGGAGAAGTAGGAACAACCACCCGACAATCCAGGCGTGCGTGGGACGTGGAACAAACCCCAAAATTCCGCATACTGGCCACGTGTTCCTCAGATGCGAATCGCCAGGGGCACCTGTGTAATAGCACAGTGCCGCCCCTGTGCCTATAAATACACACCCACAGCGGTAATTATCTCTTCTTCCACCCTCGCACGAACCCTAGCGCCACCGCTAGCTCTCGACGATGCCGGCGACGAAGCGCTTCGCTGCCGCAACCTCTCCGACGCCGTCTTCACGCCGACCGCGGACATCGTCCTCTCCGCCGTCGCCGTAGGTGTCCTCCGTCGCCAAGTTAGGGCACGGAAGATCGAACTGCTCGGCCTCATCTCCCACTCCGTCTAGCAGTTCTCGGTGTGGTAAATAAAACTCCCTTTTACAGCACTATTAATCCTATTGATCTGTCACTTTCTACCACAAGAAGTTTCTATTCACACAAGCTAGATCTCTCTCACACTTCATCTCATAACATGCCTAGTATATTCACTTGTGCTTCACAAAGTAGTTAGATTCCTCACTTGTACTGATCTGTGGATTCGTACAAATCTGGAACCAACTTCTTATCTATGAGTGAATGTCTTCGCACGATGAGGTCAATGTCTTCTAAACTGATTTATCTTCAAAATCTTCTGAGAATGCATATGACCTCTTCCCCTTCCCTCGCACCTTAATGCTGTCACAGGTACATGTCCGTGGGAGAATCCTTTGGTTCTCATAGTCTGCATTCATTTGCAGAATTCTTACAGCAACACATAAATTCTCCTGAAGCCAGTTCATGTTGGTCCAGCAAGAGAAAGCCTTTGAAGCCTTTGAACGTCTTGAAGCCTTTCAAGTTAAAGTTTATGGCTTCAGAGAAAGCAGCAAGGAAGGGGGGCAGACAACGTCATGGCGGAACATCCAAAGATCTGCCTGATGAACTCGCAGAAATGTATAAGAGGGATCCTGAAGAGGATTATGGTCAGCGCAAGACCCGAATCCAATGGATTCGACGCTATTGGGCAGAACAATGGTTCAAATACCGCTTCACAACCCAAGAGTATGCTGAGAAAAGTGCCATCAAAAGACCGTGGGGAGACATCTTATACAAGAATCTTCAACCCAGGTCCAGAGATGAAGCTATTGCCCAAAGCTTCTATCCATGCATGGTTCGTGGGCCACAGCCTGATGATGCACATCCGTCGTCACTACTCTGGTGTCGAGACGACAATCTGTTTAAGCGCAACTTCCAATTTGCCCAAAACTCAGCGAAGCAGAACAAGAAGAAATTTGGGTTAGACTTCAACCCTGGTCCCTCAGCACCAAGGGCAGATGGCACACGAGAAGCAGAACCCAATGTCATCGGTCCTTATGCCAACCTTGAAGGCCTCATCACCCGCATCTTAGTTCAAGGGACCGCAGTGAATGAGCCTCCAGCTGACTCTGAATTAGAAGAAGCTCCTGCAGTGCTGAAGCCAAAGAAGATGAAGAAGCCTAAAGCTTCAAAGCCTGCCTCTTCACCGAAAATCTCAAGGGCGAAGCCATTGGCAACTGCACCTCCTGAAGACAGTGTGCAGTCTGAAGATTTATCACACGTCTCCAAGCCCCAGAAGGACAAGATGTCTCTGTCTCACACTGGCAAAGAGCTAACAGCTGCTGCCATCCTGCGCAATGAAGACATTGATCTGTCAAGTGATGAAGATCTTGCAGATGACGCTCTTGAGCAGCTCATCAAGAGCAAAGAAGAAGCAAAAATCTTCAATGATCTGCCTCTCTTTGATGTCACCATCATCCACAACTTCATTGACGGGTGGCTTGACACGCCAAACATCAGCTTTGAAGATCTGCAACTACCTATTGGCCTAAGTGTCGCCTTCCAAGGCGCCATTGCTTCAGAACTTGCTATTGCCCAGCGCATAGTTGAACTGAAGCAGAAGATTGACTACGAAAAGGCTCAGTTCAAGAAGCACATGGCCAAGTTCAGTGTGCAAGAAGTGAAGAACTTCAAGACAATGATGCACGAGCTCAAGGAAGCCTTTGTGAAGAAGCGTGCAGAAGCTCAGGGTTCGCGTGAGCGCATGAAGACTCTGGCTGACAGATGTGTGCAAGCCTATAATGAGGCTGAGAAGCGCAAAGCACTTGGGCGTCCTGGCATCGACCCCAGAATGGCTGCAAAGAAGAAGAAGAAGCCTGCTACGGCTGAATCTGATGCACCAAGGCAAGAAACGGTTCCGATTGTCTTCCCAGCAAGAATGACTGGCTCGAAGCCAAAGAGCCGGTCAACAGCTTCAGAGCTCAAGAAGACAAGAACTGTTGAGGCTGAAGCCAGGAAGAGGAAACACTCTGAAGACTCTCCTACTGCCCTCACCAAGAAAAAGCGAAAAGCCAAGAAAGCTCGGGCTGCTCCCACAGAGCCCTTGATAGTTGAACCCATTTCTATGGTTCATCCTGACGCAGAACATCAACTGACAGTTCATGAGCCTGCTTCCACAGAGGCTCCTGAAGCTGAAGACATTCCAGCAGCTGATCCCATCGCTGCTGAAGACGTTGGTCATCATGACAATGTACAAGATGATGCAGTCCTTCCTCAGCAAGACACCAGCAAACTCATCAGCATTGGTCGTCCATTGACGCCAATTGCCCAGGATGCCTCATGGGCGGATCACCCACAAGAGGAAGAAGACTATGAGGCCCAGCCCACTCCAACTCCACAGGCGTCGTCAGTGTTTCGCAGGCTTCGCAAAGGTCCAAGGCCTCAAGTCTATGCTGAAGACATTCTGGCTGCATCAGCCACAGAAGAAGATGTACCACCAGAGGCCACTCCCCTACTCCACCAAGAAGCAGTTCTCCAGGAGAACGTGCCTGTGACCGACCCTCCAGCGAGTCAAGTGGGGGATGAAAATCTTGAGGCTGCCACAACCAACAACGAAGCTAATGTGGAGCCCTCCCTAGCAAAAGCTTCAGAAGACAGCGAAGCCACTGATCCCGCCACTTCTGTTCCTGAGTCTGCTGCAGGTCCCCAATTCAACTATCATGTTGAGGATAGGCCTCAGGTCCAGAAGCCAATCCCAAGACTGCCAAGGTTTCCAGGTCCTGCATCAGCACCTGGCTCCTTTAACATCAATGGCTTCAGGGAAGACAACACGTTCTTCGATAGCTCCAAGAACCCCTACTCAAGGGAAAGAATATCATCTGATAGGTTCTGGAGCTATCCTCAGCGAAGCTATTACTCTTGAATTCTCTACAACAAAGGTCGCATCTTCCCACACAAGCGCCTTGATGTTGAAGCTATAGCTGGTCTGCCCTGTCTAGAAGAAGCGTTGGATTGCTTCAAGCAAGTGGGTCTGCTGCAGTTTGTTACAGATGAAGAGCATTGGAATGAAGAGCATTGGAATGAAGAGCTGCTGCTACAATTCTATGCCACACTTCACATCAAAGGGTACAGCAGAGATCCGAAGACTTGGGTCCTAGAGTGGATGACTGGCAACGTTCATCATGAAGCCAATGCATTTGACATCATTGAGCTCACTGGCTTGCCCACTCCTGGCGATCTCTTCGAGCAAGGATGTCAGCTGCATACTGAAGCTATTGAGAGCATCTTTCAGCGGCCAGAACCCAATATGAGTCAAATGCTCAGCATGATGAAGCCGTTGCCCCCAGATGCTGCGTATCCCATAGAGTTCTTCGTTGAAGACCTTGAGTACCTGCCCAGAACCATCTATCACATCATCAGGCGGACTCTCTGGCCTATCAAAGGGCACTCTCCAAATGCCAAGCTTCAGGGTGCAATGAAGACCTTGCTGTTCTATATACTGCATGGCAAATGCTTCAATGCACATGACTTCTTTATACGCCAACTTGCTGCATCAGGCATGGATCTGTTTGGTTTGAAGTTCTACGCCCCTTGGGTCTGCGGCTGATCAAGCTACACTCCGCCATCTCGTATCAGCCCTTAGCCCGCAACCATCGGATCTTCTTGCCTGACGTGGACATGTCTATTGAAGCCATATATTCTGAGCCTGCTAAGCAACCCCTAAGTCTTTAGAATGCAGAACATCAGAGTTTTACACAAAACGTTGAAGGTGTTGAAGCAATTTCTCGGGTGTATCCTTTGGCTGGCACTACACGTGCACCACACCCTGCATCAACTGAAGCCACTTACAGTGCCACTGCTTCAAGACCCAAGAAGCGCACTCGTGTTCTCAACGATCGAGAGCTTCTTGTGGCCCTTCATCAGAAACAAGATAGGCATCATGACTGGCTGAAGCGTCAGATGAAAAGCCTCTTGGTGGATGTGAATCGCACTCGAAATCTTGCCACCAAGAATGCGTTCGTTGCCCATGAAACCTGTCGCCGCACATGGAAAGGGCTAACGATGATGCTTTCTAAAGCTGATCTTCAAGAGGATGGCTTCACTGAGAGATTCAAGTTTGACTCCACACCTCCTCGAAGGGCCGTGCTGCTAGGAACTCCATCCCTTGAAGACTCAGAGTACTCTTTCTCTGCTGCCACAGTCACTGCCAAAATCATTGATGAAGAAGACGATGCTACTTCACTGCCATACTCTTCAGCACCTCCAAGCTCTTCTGCACCGCCAAACAACACCAACAACCCTGCTACTTCACCTACTCCTCATGGGAATGAGTAGAGGCTCTATGTCTTCAAACCTTTTTGGTCATTACTGACAAAAGGGGGAGAAGCATATGAGATTGATAGTCTTCAAGCGGGTTCATATGGGCGGGTGCCTTATATTTTGCTTCGTGCTTACAACTCTCGTTTTTGCTACATTTGGTTCTTATGAGTTGTAACACTTAAACCAGATGGTCGTCTGCTACTTGTTTGCCACCTTGTTTTGCGAAGATAAATTCCGCATGTGCGACGATAAATTCCACACTTAGCTCATTCTGCAGACGTCCATTTTCCATTATGCATGTCATTATCATCATATACTTTCACATGCATAGTGGATTGTCATCATAAGCTGAAGTGGATCTCCACAAGTACAACCTGCCATGTGCATTTGCGAGCAAACTAACTTATATGCACATCTTCAGGGGGAGCCCTTGCAACTTATGAAGACAATTCCTTATCCTTTACAAATTCACAGATTACATTCCCCGTTGAAAACTTCAACTAGTTTGTCATCAATCACCAAAAAGGGGGAGATTGTAAGTGCATCTAGTGCCACCCCTAGTTGGTTTTGGAGTATTGATGACAAACCTAGTTGAGAGACTAATGTGTTTGTGAGAATTACAGGATAACACAGGTAGAAGTCCCTCATTGATTCGGTTTTACTACCAGAGATGACCCCTAAATATGTATGAAGACATTGAAGTCAAAGGTGGTATATGAAGATATTCTCATTGAAGACTATGACAAGAGAAGACACGATATGAAGCCTATGGAGCTCGAAGACTTAGATCTTTCGTAGGTCTCTTTCTTTTGTGTTGAGTCATAGGAACCACCGTACTATTAAGTGGGGTCCAAGAGAACTAGTCAGAATGACTGAAGTGATGCCTAAACCAAAAACCTATGTCTTCGAGTGAAGACTATGAGAGCGAATCTTGTCCAGAGTCAGTCAAGTCAGCTTTGCTTGTAGCCCAAGTAAAGTTGCCGCGTGAGTTTGAAACTGACCGTTGGGACACGTGTCAGTTCCTTAGTGACCCAGGGTCATTTCGGACAAATCAGGTCGGGTTGCCAAGTGGCTATAAATAGCCCACCCCCTACAACCATAAACGGCTGGCTGCTCAGATTGAGAGTACGACTTTTGTCGTTTGAGAGCAACCCACCTCGAAGCTTTTGAGAGAGAATTCCTTGCAAGGATAAAAACCCTAACCACCAGAGCCAGAGAGAATTGGGCATCACTTAAGTCTTCTTGTCTGTGTGATCTGAAGACTTATTACACTTGAGGACTGTGCATCCTCCAGCCGGTTAGGCGTCGCGTTCTGAGCTTCCAAGAGACATTGTGGATTGCCAGTGAACGAAGTCTGTGAAGATTTGGGAGTCTACCTTGAAGACTTACCAGAGTGATTGGGCGAGGTCTATGTGACCTTAGCTCAAGGAGAATACGGTGAGGACTGGGTGTCCTGAGCTGCGTGTTCAGGACTGGGTGTCCGGGACTGTGTGTCCTAAGGTTTAAATACCTAGCCGCTCCAACCAGACGTACAGTTGTCACCGCAACTGGAACTGGTCCAACAAATCATTGTCTTCAATGAGTCACTGGTTTCATCTTCACTTCACTTTACTTACTGTTCTCCTTGTGAAGTCATTGTATGTTTGGTTTATCATTTGTCTTCACTGAGTGACTGCGTGTTCTGCTTGGCTTCACAATATCTTCCTACCTGATCCTTAATACCTAGCTGCTATTAGTCTTTGTGCTTTCAATTCATTGAATACTTGACTAATACTTGACTATGGTTTGCCTAGTGTAGTCTACCTTCCGCTGCATGGTAATAGGTTTAATTTTATCGTTTGTCTTCAAAACTCCCATGTTCTGAAGACTTTCATAAAAATCGTCTATTCACCCCCCTCTAGTCGATATAACGCACTTTCACTAGGCAATTCCTTATCATGGGGTTGCCTATGAAATTTAGAGAAATTAAAATCATGAGACATATCTCCCAAACCAACAGTAACAATATCTTTCTCGTAGTCTATCTTAGCATTAATAGTATTCAAGAAGGGTTTATTGAATATAATGGGACAAAAATTATCTTGTGGGGAACAAAGAACAAGAAAATTAGCAGGATATTTTATCTTCCTACACAAGACTTCAACATCTCTAACAATCCCAATTGGTGATATAATATCTCTATTAGCAAGATTAATAGTAACATCAATATGTTCTATCTCAGCAGGCACAATATCATTCATAATTTATTTATATAATGTATAAGGAATTGCACTCACACTAGCACCCACATCACATAAGCCATGATAACAATGATCTCCTATTTTAACAGAAACAATAGGTCTATGTTTAACTATCAAATTAGGTTTAGCAATTCTAGTAGCTTCATCACGGAAATAAATAACATGCCCATCAATATTATCGACCAAGATATCTTTAACCATAGTAATACTAGGTTCAACTTTAATTTGCTCAAAGGGTGTAGGTGTTTTAGTATAACTCTTATGAACCACAGTTGAATCTTTAGCACGATCCTTTATTCTAACAGGGAAAGGTGGTTTCTCAATATAAGCAGTAGGAACAATAGGATCAACATTATAAATAATAGTTTCTTCTTCTACTTTAATAGGTTCAACTACTTTAACTTCAATGTGAGGATGATATGTAAACCACTTCTCCTCAGGGAGATCAACATGAGTAGCAAAATATTCATAAAAATAAGCTACTATCTCAGAGTCAAGTCCATATTTAGTGCTAAAATCACGAAAAGCATCGATATCCATAAAAGATTTAACACAGCCGAACTTAAGGTTTATACCTGACTCCTTACCTTCGTCGAGATCCCAATCTTCAGAGTTGCATTTAATTATTTCCAATAAGTCCCATTTGAATTCATCATCCTTCTTTATATAGGAACCAGTACAAGAAGTATCAAGCATGGATCGATCATTATGAGAAAGCCGAGCATAATTTTTTTTAATAATAATTTCTCTTGAGAGCTCATGATGGGGCATGAATATAACATTGACTTAAGCCTCCCCAAGATTGAGCGGTACTTTCTCCTTCATGAGGCCAAAAATTATATATATAATTCCGATCACGATGAACCAGATGCATAGGATAAAACTTCTGATGAAATTCCAATTTCAATCGGTTGTAGTTCCATGATCCAATATCATCCAATAGCCTATACCATGTCAACGGCTTTCCCTTCAAAGATAAAGGTAAGACCTTCTTCTTGACAACATCCTTGGGCACACCTGCAAGCTTAAATAATCCACAAACTTCATCCACATAGATTAAGTGCATATCGGGATGTAATGTTCCATCTCCTACATAAGGATTAGCTAGCAGTTTCTCTATCATACCCGAAGGAATTTCATAATAAATATTTTCAGTAGGTGCAGTAGGTTGAGTAGCAACTAACTGTGGTTCCGGTCGAGGTGAAGATACCCCAAACAAACCCCTCAAAGGATTATTTTCCATAGTAACAAGTGACAGTAAATTTCAGCACACTATATAAATGTTTCCTTACCAAATTCCACTTACCAAAGGCGCTTCACTCCCTGGCAATGGCACCAAAAAAGAGTCTTGATGACCCACAAGTATAGGGGATCTATCGTAGTCCTTTCTATAAGTAAGACTATCGAACCCAACGAGGAGCAGAAGGAAATGACAAGTGGTTTTCAGCAAGGTATTCTCTACAAGCACTGAAATTATCGGTAACAAATAGTTTTGTATAAGATAAATCGTAACGGGTAACAAGTAAAGAAAGTAATTAAGGTGCAGCAAGGTGGCCCAATCCTTTTTATAGCAAAGGACAAGCCTGGAAAAACTCTTATATAAAGCAAAGCGCTCCCGAGGACACATGGGAATTGTTGTCAAGTTAGTTTTCATCATGCTCATATGATTCGCGTTCGTTACTTTGATAATTTGATATGTGGGTGGACCGGTGTTTGGGTGTTGCCCTTCCTTGGACAAGCCCCCCACTTATGACTAACCCCTCTCGCAAGCATCCGCAACTATGAAATAAGAATGAAGGTAAACCTAACCATAGCATCAAACATATGGATCCAAATCAGCCCCTTACGAAGCAATGCATAAACTAGGGTTTAAGCTTCTGTCACTCTAGCAACCCATTATCTACTTATTACTTCCCAATGCCTTCCCCTAGGCCCAAATAATGGTGAAGTTTCACGTAGTCTACGTTCACATAACACCATTAGAGGAAAGACAACATACATCTCATCAAAATATCGAACGAATACCAAATTCACATGATTACTTATAACAAGACTTCTCCCATGTCCTCAGGAACAAATGTAACTACTCACAAAGCATATTCATAATCAAAATAAGAGGAGTATTAATTATCATTAAGGATCTGAACATATGATCTTCCACCGAATAAACCAACTAGCATCAACTACAAGGAGTAATCAATACTACTAGCAACCCACAGGTACCAATCTGGGGTTTTGGGACCAAGATCGAATACAAGAGATGAACTAGGGTTTGAGAGGAGATGGTGCTATTGAAGATGTTGATGGAGATTGACCCACCCTCGATGAGAGGATCAATGGTGATGACGATGACGACGATTTCCCCCTCCCAGAGAGATATTTCCCTGGCACAACAGCGATGCCGGAGCCCTAGATTGGTTTTGCCCAGGTTCCGCCTCGAGACGGCGGCGCTTCATCCCGAAAGCTTCTTCTGGATTTTTTCCAGGGTAAAAGACACCATATAGCCAAAGATGGGCACTGGAGGCCTGCCAGGGGCCCACAAGTTCAGGGGCGCGCCCAGGGGGGTAGGGCGCGCCCTCCACCCTTATGGCTAGCTGGTGGCCCCCCTCTGGTTCTTTCTTCGCCCAATATTTTTTATATATTCCAAAAATAATCTCCATCAAGTTTCAGGACTTTTGGAGTTGTGCAGAATAGGTCTATAATATTTTCTCCTTTTCTAGTCCCAAATTCCAGCTGCCGACATTCTCCCTCTTCATGTAAACCTTGTAAAATAAGGGAGAATATGCATAAGTATTGTGATATGATGTGTAATAACAGCTCACAATGCAATAAATATCAATATAAAAGCATGATGCAAAATGGACGTATCAGTGAGCCGAACACCACTTCAAGAGTTACTGTGCCTGAGCATCGGGCTTCTATGCCCGGAATAACCCCTTTAAAAGAGGTGTTACTAGGTTTGATCCTTGACGGATTGATCCCCATTTTTCTCACTGTGTCTGCATAGATCAGATTGAGGTTGTTTCCCCGTCCATTAGGACTCTCGTGAGGTGGTACCCATCAATAATGGTGTCCAGTACCAGGGCCACCGATCCTCCATGCCGGATACTGGTCGGATGGTCTCTGCGGTCAAAGGTGATCGGGCAAGCCGACCACGGGTTAAATTTTGGTGCTACGGGTCTGACAACATATACGTCCCACAGCGCATGTTTCCTCGCCTTCCTCGATATGTGGGTGGTGTAGATCATGTTCACCATCTTGAACTTAGAAGGGAAAGAATTTTCACCTCCACTATTTGGCCTACGGGGCTCTTCGCCGTCCTCGCTTCATGGGCTTTTGCCCGAGTCTTTGGCTTGAAGCTTTCCAGCCTGTTTGATCACCCAACAATTGCGATTGGAGTGGTTGGCGGGCTTCTCCGTGGTGCCGTGAATCTGGCAGGGCCTATCTAGGATTCTGTCCTACTTGGTTGGGCCATCCTGGTTGCCTTTAGAGGGCCTCTTCCATGACCCGGACTTTTGATTACGAAATCCAGTATTTACTGTTGTCTCCTCAGTTCCGCCGTCTTTGTGGCAGCGCTTGTTCTTATTCCTTAGGGGCTTCCCGTTCTCGTCCTGGATTTCTGAGGTGCTGGGGGTATCTGATACGTCTCCAACGTATCTATAATTTTTGATTGTTCCATGCTATTATATATTCTGTTTTGGATGTTTATTGGGCTTATTTATACACTTTTATATTATTTTTGGGACTAACCTATTAACTGGAGGCCCAACCCAAATTGCTGTTTTTTGCCTATTTCAGTGTTTTGCAGAAAAAGAATATCAAACGGAGTCCAAACGGAATGAAACCTTCGGGAGCGTGATTTTTGGAACAAACATGATCTAGAGGACTTGGAGTGGACGTCAAGCAATCAATGAAGAGGCCACGAGGCAGGGCGCACGCCTACCCCCTGGGCACGCCCTCCACCCTCGTGGGCCCCTCGTGGCTCAACCTACCTACTTCTTCCTACTATATATACCCACGTACCCTGAAAAAATAAGAGAGCACCACAAAAACCTAATTCCACCACCGCAACCTTCTGTACCCGTGAGATCCCATCTTGGGGACTTTTCTGGCGCTCCGCTGGAGGAGGCATTGATCACGGAGGGCATCTACATCAACATCATAGCCCCTCCGATGATGTGTGAGTAGTTTACTTCAGACCTTCGGGTCCATAGTTATTAGCTAGATGGCTTCTTCTCTCTCTTTGGATCTCAATACAAAGTTCTCCTCGATTCTCATGCAGATCTATTCGATGTAATCTTCTTTTGCGGTGTGTTTGTCAAGATCCGATGAATTGTGGGTTTATGATCAAGATTATCTACGAACAATATTTGAATCTTCTCTGAATTCTTTTATGTATGATTGGTTATCTTTGCAAGTCTCTTTGAATTATCAGTTTGGTTTGGCCTACTAGATTGATCTTTCTTGCAATGGGAGAAGTGCTTAGCTTTGGGTTCAATCTTGCGGTCCTCGATCCTAGTGACAGTAGGGGAAACGACACGTATTGTATTGTTGCCATCGAGGATAAAAAGATGGGGTTTATATCATATTGCATGAGTTTATCCCTCTACATCATGTCATCTTGCTTAAAGCATTACTCCGTTCTTATGAACTTAATACTCTAGATGCATGCTGGATAGCGGTCGATGTGTGGAGTAATAGTAGTAGATGCAGGCAGTAGTCAGTCTACTTGTCGCGGACATGATGCCTATATACATCATCATACCTAGATATTCTCATAATTATTCGCTTTTCTATCAATTGCTCGATAGTAATTTGTTGACCCACCGTAATACTTATGCTATCTTGAGAGAAGCCACTAGTGAAAACTATGGCCTCCGGGTCTATTCTCCATCATATAAGTTTCCAATCTATTTTATTTTGCAATCTTTACTTTCAATTTATATCATAAAAATACCAAAAATATTTATCTTATTATTATTATCTCTATCAGATCTCACTCTTGCAAGTGGTCGTGAAGGGATTCACAACCCCTTTATCGCGTTGGTTGCGAGGTTCTTATTTGTTTGTGTAGGTACAAGGTGACTTGCGCGTGCTCTCCTACTGGATTGATACCTTGGTTCTTAAAAACTGAGGGAAATACTTACACTGCTTTGCTGCATCACCCTTTCCTCTTCAAGGGAAAACCAACGCATGCTCAAGACGTAGCAAGAAGGATTTCTGGCGCCGTTGCCGGGGAGATCTACGCCAAGTCAAGACATACCGAGTACCCATCACAACTCTTACCCTTCGCATTACATTATTTGCCATTTGCCTCTCATTTTCATCTCCCCTACTTCACCCTTGCCGTTTTATTCGCCTCTTTTTCCTTCTTGCCTTCTGTATGCTTGTTCTTTTTGCAATTTGTTGCCATCATGTCTGAAACTGGGGAGGTTATCATTGATGAGGATAATAATATGGAAAACTTTGATGCTATTGATGATCCTCTTGAAAATCCTATTATTTTGGACACTAAAACGTTTCGTATTGGTAGCGGTAATATTATTGGGAAGGGAGTTATTCAAGATTTATTTACTTGTGTCGGTGCTTTGCCCACCATGAGTGGATCTATCCTTCATAAAACTAGTAGTCTCGCAGATGCTATATCTTTGCTCATAGTTGAACTCGAAAGCCAATTTTTACATATGCATCCTTCCATACAAAGGATTTTCCTAGAATTTTCTAATATTGAGCATTCTCCTGCTAAGCGAGCACCAACCATCTTTTTAGCTCATGAGTTCAGATTTATAATAAAAGAAGCCAATGAAATTTTTGCGCATTATAGGGTGGATGCTGGCCGTCCTCCCATATAAGCAATCCTTTTCTATCAAGAAGACATTACGCGTTTATGATCTTTAGATCATGTTGCTTTTAATGAAAACCTTAGAAAAAAGGTTCCTACCGATGCTCTTGTTAATAGGATCTCTGAACTTACTGATAATTTTGCCATCCAGAACAATGGGCTAGGTTTTTCCCTTGAACAAAGGCTCATGACTTTTTGCCAAAAGAATGCTTATAATGATGAATTGATTGTGCAATATGAGGGGCCAAAGGAGGAACCAACACCTCCCGAGCTTGATCTTGGGGACTTTTGTCCCATTAAATTTAGCCCTTTTGATTACTTTTGCTTGCCACAAATAAAGCTTGCTTCTGAACGTAGGGAGTATGAGATGAGCTTTTGTGATGTATCTTATCATTATCATGGCAATACCTAGATCTATCCTTGCTTTTATGCCTAGCTCGGGGCGTTAAACGATAGCGCTTGTTGGGAGGCAACCCAATTTTATTTTTATTCCTTGATTTTTGTTCCTGTTTAGTAATAAATAATTTATATAGCCTCTGTTTTGGTTGTGTTTTGTGTTTAATTAGTGTTTGTTCTAAGTAGAACTGTTGGGAAGACTTGGGGAAAGTCTTTTTGATCTTGCTGTAAAAAACAGAAACTTTAGCACTCATGAGAATTGCTGTCATTTTTTATTAGAGAGTGCTATTTAGTTAATTCTTTTTGCAGATGTTTAATAGATAAATTCCTCACGTCCAGAAATTTATTTTAGAATTTTTGGGGTTCCATAAGTTTGCGTTAGTTATAGATTACTACAGACTGTTCTGTTTTTGACAGATTCTGTTTTTCGTGTGTTGTTTGCTTATTTTGATGAATCTATGGCTAGTAATGGAGTTTATAAACCATACAAAAGTTGGAATACAGTAGGTTTAACACCAATAAAAATAAATAATGAGTTCATTACAGTACCTTGAAGTGGTGTTTTATTTTCTTTCGCTAACTGAGCTCACGAGATTTTCTGTTAAGTTTTGTGTTGTGAAGTTTTCAAGTTTTGGGTAAAGATTTGATGGATTATGGAACAAGGAGTGGAAAGAGCCTAAGCTTGGGGATGCCAAAGGCACCCCAAGGTAAATCCAAGGACACCAAAAAGCCTAAGCTTGGGGATGCCCCGGAAGGCATCCCCTCTTTTGTCTTCGTTCATCAGTAACTTTACTTTGAGCTATATTTTTATTCACCACATGATATGTTTTTGCTTGGAGCGTCTTGTATGATTTGAGTCTTTTCTTTTTAGTTTACCACAATCATCATTTCTGTACACACCTTTTGAGAGAGACACACATGAATCGGAATTTATTAGAATACTCTATGTGCTTCACTTATATCTTTTGAGCTATATTGTTTTTTCTCTAGTGCTTCACTTATATCTTTTAGAGCACAGTGTTGGTTTTATTTTATAGAAATAATTGATCTCTCATGCTTCACTTATATTATTTTGAGAGTCCTTTATAACAGCATGGTAATTTGCTTTTAGGCATAATAAAAACTTCCATATAAGTGCATCGAATACTATGAGAAGTTTGATACTTGATAATTGTTTTGAGATATGGAGATGGTGATATTAGAGTCATGCTAGTTGAGTAGTTGTGAATTTGAGAATACTTGTGTTGAAGTTTGTGATTCTCATAGCATGCACGTATGGTGAACCATTATGTGATGAAGTCGGAGCATGATTTATTTATTGATTGTCTTCCTTATGAGTGGCGGTCGGGGACGAGCGATGGTATTTTCCTACAAATCTATCCCCCTAGGAGCATGCGCGTACTACTTTGTTTCGATAACTAATAGATTTTTGCAATAAGTATGTGAGTTCTTTATGACTAATGTTGAGTCCATGGATTATACGCACCCTCACCCTTCCACATTTGCTAGCCTCTCTATTACCGCGCACTTTTCACCTGTATCATACACCCACCATATACCTTCCTCAAAACCGCCACATACCTACCTATTATGGCATTTCCATAGCCATTCTGAGATATATTGCCATGCAACTTTCCACTGTTCCATTTGTTATGACACACTTCATCATTGTCATATTGCCATGCATGATCATGTAGTTGACATCGTATTTGTGGTAAAGCCACCGTTCATAATTTTTTCATACATGTCACTCTTGATTCATTGCATATCCGGTACACCGCCGGTGGCATACACATAGTCATATTTTGTTCTAAGTATTGAGTTGTAATCCTTGAGTTGTAAGTAAAAAATAAGTGTGATGATCATCATTATTAGAGCATTGTCCCTGTGAGGAAAGGATGGTGGAGACTATGATTCCCCCACAAGTCGGGATGAGACTCCGGACGAAAAAAAAGAGAAAAGAGGCCAAACAAAAAAAAGAAAGAAGGCCCAAATAAAAAAATAGAGAAAAAGAGAGAAGGGACAATGTTACTATCCTTTTTCCACACTTGTGCTTCAAAGTAGCACCATGATCTTCATGATAGAGAGTCTCCTATGTTGTCACTTTCTTAAACTAGTGGGAATTTTACATTATAGAACGTGACTTGTATATTCCAATGACGGGCTTCCTCAAATTGCCCTAGGTCTTCGTGAGCAAGCAAATTGGATGCACACCCACTTAGTTTCTTTTGTTGAGCTTTCATACACTTATAGCTCTAGTGCATGCGTTGCATGGCAATCCCTACTCACTCACATTGATATCTATTGATGGGCATCTCCATAGCCCGTTGATATGCCTAGTTGATGTGAGACTATCTTCTCCTTTTTGTCTTCTCCACAACCACCATTCTATTCCACCCATAGTGCTATGTCCATGGCTCAGGCTCATGTATTGCGTGAAAGTTGAAAAAGTTTCAGAACATCAAATGTATGAAACAATTGCTTGGCTTGTCATCGGGGTTTTGCATGATTTAATATTTTGTGTGATGAAGATAGAGCATAGCCAGACTATATGATTTTGTAGGGATAACTTTCTTTGGTCATGTTATTTTGAGAAGACATGATTGCTTAGTTAGTCTTCTTGAAGTATTATTATTTTTATGTCAATATTAAACTTTTATCTTGAATCTTTCGGATCTGAACATTCATGCCACAATAAAGAAAAATTACATTGAAAAAATATGTTAGGAAGCATTCCACATCAAAAATTCTGTTTTTATCATTTACCTACTCGAGGACGAGCAGGAATTAAGCTTGGGGATGCTTGATACGTCTCCAACGTATCTATAATTTTTGATTATTCCATGCTATTATATATTCTGTTTTGGATGTTTATTGGGCTTATTTATACACTTCTATATTATTTTTGTGACTAACCTATTAACCGGAGGCCGAGCCCAAATTGTTGTTTTTTGCCTATTTCAGTGTTTGGCAGAAAAAGAATATCAAACGGAGTCCAAACGGAATGAAACCTTCGGGAGCGTGATTTTTGGAACAAACATGATCCAGAGGACTTGGAGTGGACGTCAAGCAATCAATGAGGAGGTCACGAGGCAGGTGGACGCGCCTACCCCACCTGGCGCGCCCTCCACCCTCGTGGGCCCCTCGTGGCTCCACCGACCTACTTGTTCCTCCTATATATACCTACGTACCCTGAAAACATAAGAGGGCACCACGAAAACCTAATTCCACCGCCGCAACCTTCTGTACCCGTGAGATCTCATCTTGGGGCCTTTTCCGGCGCTCCGCCGGTGGGGGGCATGGATCACGGAGGGCTTCTACATCAACACCATAGCCCCTCCGATGATGTGTGAGTAGTTTACTTCAGGCCTTCGGGTCCATAGTTATTATCTAGATGGCTTCTTCTCTCTCTTTGGATCTCAATACAAAGTTCTCCTTGATTCTCTTGGAGATCTATTCGATGTAATCTTCTTTTGCGTTGTGTTTGTCGAGATCCGATGAATTGTGGGTTTATGATCAAGATTACGTATGCACAATATTTGAATCGTCTCTGAATTCTTTTATGTATGATTGGTTATCTTTGCAAGTCTCTTCGAATTATCAGTTTGGTTTGGCCTACTAGATTGATCTTTCTTGCAATGGGAGAAGTGCTTAGCTTTGGGTTCAATCTTGTGGTGCTCGATCCCAGTGACAGTAGGGGAAACGACACGTATTGTATTGTTGCCATCGAGGATAAAAAGATGGGGTTTATATCATATTGCATGAGTTTGTCCCTCTACATCATGTCATCTTGCTTAAAGCGTTACTCCGTTCTTATGAACTTAATACTCTAGATGCATGCTGGATAGCGGTTGATGTGTGGAGTAATAGTAGTAGATACGGGCAGGAGTCGGTCTACTTGTCATGGACGTGATGCCTATATACATGATCATACCTAGATATTCTCATAATTATTCGTTTTTCTATCAATTGCTCGACAGTAATTTGTTCACCCACCTTAATACTTATGCTATCTTGAGAGAAGCCACTAGTGAAACCTATGGCCCCCGGGTCTATTCTCCATCATATAAGTTTCCAATCTATTTTATTTTGCAATCTTTACTTTCAATTTATATCATAAAAATACCAAAAATATTTATCTTATTATTATTATCTCTATCAGATCTCACTCTTGCAAGTGGCGGTGAAGGGATTGGCAACCCCTTTATCGCGTTGGTTGCGAGGTTCTTATTTGTTTCTGTAGGTACAAGGTGACTCGCACGCGGTCTCCTACTGGATTTATACCTTGGTTCTCAAAAACTGAGGGAAATACTTACGCTGCTTTGCTGCATCACCCTTTCCTCTTCAAGGGAAAACCAACGCATGCTCAAGAGGTAGCAGTATCTGGATTGGTGCATCTATGGGCCAGCCAATTGTCCTCTCCAGCGTAGAAGCGGGTCATCAGGGAGGTAAGTGCGGCCATCGTTCTTGGATTTTTTCGAGCTGAACTATCATGCTGGCCATTCATCCCGAATACTGTGCTTAAAGGCAGTTATTGCTTTGGAGTTGGGACAGTCAACGATTTGAGTTTTCTTGGTTAAAATCCGGTTCCAAAATTGCCAAGCTAACTTGTCGGGCTGCCGGATTACGTCGCTCGGGTCATCGGCGTCCAAGGGCCAAACATAAGTACCCTAAAAGTTGGCCCGAAAGGCCTCCTCGAGTTCTTCCCAACATCCTATTTTGTCTTCGGGGAGGCTGTTCAGCCAATGTCTGGCCGGACCCTTGAGCTTTAATGTGTTGGAAATATGCCCTAGAGGCAATAATAAAATGGTTATTATTATATTTCCTTGTTCATGATAATTGTTTATTGCTCATGCTATAATTGTATTAACCAGAAATCGTATATACATGTGTGAATACATAGACCACAACATGTCCCTAGTGAGCCTCTAGTTGACTAGCTCGTTGATCAATAGATGGTTGTGGTGTCCTGACCGTGGACATTGGATGTCGTTGATAATGGGATCACATCATTAGGAGAATGATGTGATGGACAAGACCCAATCCTAAGCATAGCACAAGATCGTGTAGTTCGTTTGCTAGAGGTTTTCTAATATCAAGTGTCATTTCCTTAGACCATGAGATTGTGCACCTCCTGGATATCGTAGGAGTGCTTTGGGTGTATCAAACGTCACAACATAACTGGGTGACTATAAAGGTGCACTACAGGTATCTCCGAAAGTGTCTGTTCGGTTGGCACGAATCAAGACTAGGATTTGTCACTCTGTATGACGGAGAGGTATCTCTGGGCCCACTCGATAATGCATCATCATAATGAGATCAATGTGACTAAGGAGTTAGCCACGGGATCATGCATTACGAAACGAGTAAAGAGACTTGCCGGTAACGAGAATGAACGAGGTATGGGGATACCAACGATTGAATCTCGGGCAAGTAACATATCGATAGACAAAGGGAATTGTATACGAGATTGATTGAATCCTTGACATCATGGTTCATCCGATGAGATCATCGTGGAACATGTGGGAGCCAATATGGGTATCCAGATCCTGCTATTGGTTATTGGCCGAAGAGGTCTCTCGGTCATGTCTGCATGGTTCCCGAACCCGTGGTCTACACACTTAAGGTTCGGTGATGCTAGAGTTGTAATGGGAATAGTATGTGCTTACCGGAGGTTGTTCGGAGTCCCAGATGAGATCCCAGGCGTCACGAGGAGTTCCGAAATGGTCTGGAGGTGAAGATTTATATATGGGAAGTCCAGTTTCAGTTGCTGGAATGGTTCCGAGGGTTATCAGTATTGTACCGGGACCACCAAAAGGTGTCCGGGGGTCCACCAGGTGGGGCCACCTGCCCTGGAGGACTTAGTGGGCTGAATATGGGAGGGAACCAGCCCCCTAGTGGGCTGGTGCGCCTCCCAAAGGCCCAAGGCATCTAGGGTTGGAAACCCTAGGGGGAGGCGGCGTCTCCCACCTGCTTGGGGGGCAAGTCTCCCCCTCCTGGCCGCCGCCCCGCTCAAGATGCATCTAAGGGGGTCGGCCCCCTCTCTCCTTCAACCTATAAATAGGTGGGGGTGGGAGGGCTGCCGTAGCCCTTCCCCTGGCGCAGCCCTCCACCCTCCAACACCTCCTGCTCCTCCGTAGTGCTTGGTGAAGCCCTGCCGGAGAACCGGAAGCTCCAGCACCACCCCGTCGTGCTGCCAGAGTTCTCCCTCAACTTCTCATCCCACATTGCTGGATCAAGGAGGAGACGTCCCCGGGCTGTACATGTGTTGAACTTAGAGGCGCCGTCCGTTCGACGCTTGGATCGGATCTTCCGTGATTTGAATTGCCGCAAGTACGACTCCATCAAACGCGTTCTTGTAACGCTTCCGCTTAGCGATCTTCAAGGGTATGAAGATGCACTCACTCTCTCTCATTGCTAGTATCTCCTAGATTGATCTTGGTGACATGTAGGAATTTTTTTGATTTATTACTACGTTCCCCAAGAATGGCATCATGAGCTAGGTCTATGCGTAGATTCTATGCACGAGTAGAACACAAGTAGTTGTGGGCGATGATTTGTTCAATTTGCTTACCATTACTAGTCTTATCTTGATTCGGCGGCATTGTGGGATGAAGCGGCCCAGACCGACCTTACACGTACGCTTACATGAGACAGGTTCCACCGATTGACATGCACTTGTTGCATAAGGTGGCTAGCGGGTGTATGTCTCTCCCACTTTAGTCAGATCGTATTCGATGAAGAGGGTCCTTATGAAGGTAATAGCAATTAGCATATCACCGTTGTGTCTTTTGCATAGGTAAGAAACATTCTTGCTAGAAACCCATAGCAGCCACGTAAAACATGCAACAACATTTAGAGGAAGTCTGACTTGTTTTTGCAGGGTATACTATGTGATGTGATATGGCCAAAAGGGATGTGATGAATTATATATGTGATGTATGAGATTGATCATGTTCTTGTAATAGGAATCACGACTTGCATGTCGATGAGTATGACAACCGGCAGGAGCAATAGAAGTTGTCTTAATTTATTGTATGACTTGTGTGTCAATGAATACGCCGTGTAATTACTTTACTTTATTGCTAACCATTAGCCATAGTAGTAGAAGTAATAGTTGGTGAGATAATTTCATGAAGACACGATGATGGAGATCATGGTGTCATGCCGGTGACGAAGGTGATCATGCCGCGCCCCGAAGATGGAGATCAACGGCGCAAGATGATATTGGCCATATCATATCACTTTATGATTTGCATGTGATGTTTGTCATGTTTACATCTTATTTGCTTAGAACGACGGTAGAATAAATAAGATGACCCCTCACCAAAAAATTCAAGAAATGTGTTCCCCCTAACTGTGCACCGTTGCGTAGGTTCGTTGTTTCGAAGAACCACGTGATGATCAGGTCTGATAGACTCTAACGTTCGCATACAACGGGTGTAAGCCGGATTTACACATGCGAAACACTTAGGTTGACTTGACGAGCCTAGCATGTACATACATGGCCTCGGAACACGAGGGACCGAAAGGTCGAACATGAGTCGTATAGTAGATGCGATCAACATGGAGATGTTCACCGTTGATGACTAGTCCGTCTCACATGATGATCGGACACGACCAAGTCGACTCAGATCATGTATCACTTAGATGACTAGAGGGATGTCTATCTGAGTGTGAGTTCATTAAATAATTTGATTAGATGAACTTAATTATCACGAACTTAGTCTAAAATTGTCTTTACAATCTATCTTGTAGATCCAATGGCCCGCGCTAATGTTGCCCTCAACTTCAACGTGTTCCTAGTGAAAACCAAGCTGAAAGATGATGGTAGCAACTATACGAACTGGGTCCATAACTTGAGAATCATCCTCATAGCTGCCCAGAAAGCATATGTCCTTGAAGCACCGCTAGGTGACGCACCCATTTTCCCAGCAACTCAAGACGTTATGAACGCCTGGCAGTCACATAGTGATGATTACTCCCTAGTTCAGTGCGGCATGCTTTACAGCTTAGAGTCGTGGCTCCAAAAGCGTTTTTAGCAACACAGAGCATATGAGATGTTCCAATAGCTGAAAATGGTTCTCCAAGCTCATGCCCGGGTCAAGAGATATGAAGTCTCCGACAAGTTCTATAGTTGTAAGATGGAGGAAAATAGTTCTGTCAGCGAGCGTACACTCAAAATGTCTGGGTTGCACAACCGCTTGTCTCAGTTGGGAGTTAATCTTCCAGATGACTCGGTCATTGACAGGATCCTCCAGTCTCTTCCACCTAGCTACAAGAGCTTTGTGATGAGCTACAATATGCAAGGGATGGATAAGTCCATTCTTGAGTTATATTCAATGCTGAAATCAGTGGAGGTGGAGATCAAAAGGGAACATCAAGTGTTGATGGTGAATAAGACCACTAGTTCCAAGAAAGGCAAGGGTAAGAAGAACTTCAAGAAGGACGACAAGGGAGTTGCCGCGCCTGGTAAGGCAGTTGCCAGGAAGAAGCCAAAGAATGGACCCAAGCCTAAGACTGAGTGCTTTTATTGCAAAGGAAATGGTCACTAGAAGCAGAACTGCCCCAAGTACTTAGCGGATAAGAAGGCCGGCAATGCCAAAGGTATATATGATATACATGTTATTGATGTGTACCTTACCAGCGCTTGTAGTAGCTCCTGGGTATTTGATAGCGGTGCGGTTGCTCACATTTGTAACTCAAAACAGGAGCTGCGGAATAAGCGGCGACTGGGGAAGGTCGAGGTGACGATGCATGTCGGGAATGGTTCCAAGGTCAATGTGATCGCCGTCGGCACGCTACCTCTACGTCTACCTTCGGGATTAGTTTTAAACCTCAATAATAGTTATTTAGTGCCAGGTTTGAGCATGAACATTGTATCTAGATCTTGTTTAATGCGATATGGCTACTCATTTAAATCCGAGAATAATGGTTGTTCTATTTATATGAGAGATATGTTTTATGGCCATGCCCCGCTGGTCAATGGTTTATTTTTATTGAATCTCGAACGTGATGTTACACATATTCATAGTGTGAATGCCAAGAGATGTAAGGTTGATAATGATAGTCCCACATACTTGTGGCACCTCTGCCTTGGTCATATTGGTGTCAAACGCCATGCAGATGGACTTTTGGAGTCTCTTGCTTATGAATCATTTGACACGTGCAAACCATGCCTCATGGGCAAAATGACCAAGACTCCATTCTCTAGAACAATGGAGCGAGCAACCAACTTACTGGAAATAATACATACTGATGTATGTGGTCCAATGAGTGTTGAGGCTCGTGGTGGCTATCGTTATGTTCTCACCCTCACTGATGACTTAAGTAGATATGGGTATGTCTACCTAATGAAACACAAGTCTGAGACCTTTGAAAAGTTCAAGGAATTTCAGAGCGAGGTAGAGAATCAACGTGACAGGAAAATAAAGTTCTTACGATCAGATCGTGGAGGAGAATATTTGGGTCACGAGTTTGGCACTCACTTAGGGAAATGTGGAATTTTTTCACAACTCACGGCGCCTGGAACACCTCAGCGTAATGGTGTGTCCGAATGTCATAATTGCACTCTATTGGATATGGTGTGATCTATGATGTCTCTTACTGATTTACCGCTATTATTTTGGGGTTATGCTTTAGAAACTGCCACATTCACTTTAAATAGGGCACCTTCTAAATCCGTTGAGATGACACCATATGAATTATGGTTTGGGAAGAAACCTAAGCTGCCATTTCTGAAAGTTTGGGGATGCGATGCTTATGTCAAGAAACTTCAACCTGAAAAGCTCGAACCCAAATCGGAAAAATGTGTCTGCATAGGATACCCTAAGGAGACTATTGGGTATACCTTCTACATCAGATTCAAAGGCAAGATCTTTGTTGCCAAGAATGGAACCTTTCTGGAGAAAGAGTTTCTCTCGAAAGAAGTAAGTGGGAGGAAAGTAGAACTTGATGAGGTACCCCCTCTTGAACCGGAGAGTAGCGTAGCTCGGGAAGATTTTTTTGTGGTGCCTGCACCGACTAGAGAGGAAGTTAATGATGATGATCATGAAACTTCGGGTCAAGTTACTATTGAACTTCATAGGTCCACGAAGACATGTTCCGCACCAGAGTGGTATGGCAACCCTGTCCTGGAAATCATGTTGTTAGACAGTGGTGAACCTTTGATCTATGAAGAAGCGATGGCGGGCCCAGATTCCAACAAATGGCTTGAAGCCATGAAATCCGAGATAGGTTCCATGTATGAGAACAAAGTATGGACTTTGGTGGACTTGCCCGATGATCGGCATGCCGTAGAGAATAAGTGGATCTTTAAGAAGAAGACTGATGCGAATGGTAATGTGACCGTCTATAAGGCTCGGCTTGTCACCAAGGGTTATCGACAAGTTCAAGGAGTTAACTACGAAGAGACCTTCTCACCCGTAGCGAAGCTGAAGTTCGTCTGAATCATGTTAGAAACTATCGCATTCTATGATTATGAGATATGGCAAATGGACGTCAAAACGACATTCCTTAACGGTTTCCTTAAGGAAGAATTGTATATGATGCAACCGGAAGGTTTTGTCGATCCTAAGAATGCTGACAAGGTATACAAGCTCCAGTGCTCCATCTATGGGCTGCTGCAAGCATCTCGGAGTTGGAACATTCGCTTTGATGAAATGATCAAAGCATTTGGGTTTATACAGACTTATGGAAAAGCCTGTATTTACAAGAAAGTGAGTGGGACCTCTGTAGCATTTCTCATATTATATGTGGATGACATACTATTTATGGGAAATGATATAGAACTTTTGGAAAGCATAAAGGCCTACTTGAATAAGTGTTTTTCAATGAAGGACCTTGGAGAAGCTGCTTATGTATTAGGCATCAAGATCTATAGAGATAGATCGAGACGCCTCATTGGTCTTTCACAAAGCACATACCTTGACAAGATATTGAAGAAGTTCAATATGGATCAGTCCAAGAAGGGGTTCTTGCCTGTATTGCAAGGTGTGAGATTGAGCATGGCTCAATGCTCGACCTCGGCAGAAGATAGAGAAAATATGAGTGTCATCCCCTATGCCTCAGCCATAGGCTCTATTATGTATGCCATGCTGTGTACCAGAACTGATGTGAAACTTGCCATAAGTTTGGTAGGGAGGTACCAAAGTGATCCCGGAATGGAACACTGGACAATGGTCAAGAATATCCTAAAGTACCCGAGAAGGTCTAAGGATATGTTTCTCGTTTATGGAGGTGCCGAAGAGCTCGTCGTAAAGGGTTACGTTGATGCTAGCTTTGACACAGATCTGGAGGACTCCAAGTCACAAACCGGATATGTGTATATTTTGAATGGTGGGGCAGTCAGCTGGTGCAGTTGCAAGCAAAGTGTCGTGGTGACATCTACATGTGATGTTTGTAAAGTACATACGGATCTGAATGTCGCAGATCTGTTGACTAAACCTCTTTCACGACCAAAACTTGATCAGCACCAGAACTCTATGGGTGTTCGATTCATCACAATGTAACTAGATTATTGACTCTAATGAAGTGGGAAGCTATTGGATATATGCCCTAGAGGCAATAATAAAATGGTTATTATTATATTTCCTTGTTCATGATAATTGTCTATTGTTCATGTTATAATTGTATTAACCAAAAACCGTAATACATGTGTGAATACATAGACCAGAACATGTCCCTAGTGAGCCTCTAGTTGATTAGCTCGTCGATCAATAGATGGTTGTGGTTTCCTGACCATGGACATTGGATGTCGTTGATAATGGGATCACATCATTGGGAGAATGATGTGATGGACAAGACCCAATCCTAAGCATATCACAAGATCATGTAGTTCGTTTGCTAGAGCTTTTCTAATGTCAAGTATCATTTCCTTAGACCATGATATTGTGCAACTCCCAAGTACTGTAGAGTGCTTTGGGTGTATCAAACATCACAACATAACTGGGTGACTATAAAGGTGCACTACAGGTATCTCCGAAAGTGTCTATTGGGTTGGCACGAATCGAGACTGGGATTTGTCACTCCGTATGACGGAGAGGTATCTCTGGGCCCACTTGTTAATGCAGCATCATAATGAGCTCAATGTGACTAAGGAGTTAGCCATGGGATCATGCATTATGGAACGAGTAAATAGACTTGACGGTAACGAGATTGAATGAGGTATGGGGATACCAACGATCGAATCTCGGGCAAGTAACATACCGATGGACAAAGGGAATTGTATACGAGATTGATTGAATCCCTGACATCGTGGTTCATCTAATGAAATCATCATGGAACATGTGGGAGCCAATATGGGTATCCAGATCCCGCTATTGGTTATTGGCCGGAGAGGTATCTCGGTCATGTCTGCATGGTTCCCAAACCTGTAGGGTCTACACACTTAAGGTTCGGTGACGCTAGAGTTGTAATGGGAATAGTATGTGGTTACCGGAGGTTGTTCAGAGTCCCGGATGAGATGCCAGACATCACGAGGAGTTCTGGAATGGTCCGGACACTAGTACAACGAGCTCCTAAACAAACGGTTTTTAACCCCTTTCCGTGATGGCATTTGGAACCGTTGCCAAGTGAGTGTGGGCGATAGGTGGGCGATAGGGGGGTCCTTCCCACACGACCCAGAAACCGTCGGGGATATGCCCTCCTAGCACGTAGGCTCGGCAAAATGAGAATGTGTGCGACCGGCGAGCGCTGAAATACGGAAATACGTACAGTAGAGCTAAAAATACAATTATACGGCGAAATTGTTTCTGGTTGCAAATACATCCCACACAGTCGAGGAAAACGTTTTCGTTCACAGGTACATCACAAACATTTTTCCATTAAATTGTATGCGTTATTGAATGTATCACACACGGTCCGTAGAAGAAACTGTGTGGCAAAGGCTTTCCATCACACACAGTTTTTAGGTGGTAAACGTTTGCGCAAGGTGGCCTAACGCAAACAGTTTTTAAGAGAAAGTCATGTGTGATTGTCCATTGATCAAACATGGTTTATTCCTAGAAACTGTGCGCGTTGCCTAAGGTCATCGCCCACGGTATTTTTTCAACAACCGTGTGCAATAGCAAAACCCAATTAGCAGGCTAATTCGCCATTAGCAGGCTAATTATCTGATTATTCATAATCCATTTATTAATCTAATTGACATTTCATATTAAGCACACAATATATTTCATTTTCATAATTGAAATACATCAGAGTACAACATCATATAGCTTCAGCACTCAGCTACCCCATTACACAACTACACCAGGACCAAGTTTCACATGCAACATCTATAACCTTTAGAAATTAGCATCATAGATGGTACATAGACAGATGTATCTCATCTGGAAAACTGCTGAAGCAGAAGGCAAATATTGAGCCTTCATTGATGTTGAAGGTCTTTGTAACTTTACGCCAGTGCTCGTGGATGATTGACTGTCCATCCATCGTCCTCTTCAGGAACACTTCAATATTGAACCGTGGGTGTTGTATGAATACCTTCCTCGCCTCCTGACCATACAGGTGGTTTGAGAGGTAATCATCAGTGAACTGCTTTGGAAAGGCCTGAAAACAAGGATGTGCATAAATATCTTCTCTATATTGGAAATGGGGCAAAGGAATAAAAAAGGCAAGGTATAATAGTCAGTACCATCCTGTAGTGAACTGATGTCTTCTTCATTGTGCAGACAAAGATCTTGTTGTTTTTTGTCGTTAATTTCTTTATCCTAACAATCTTTCTGAGTTTCTTGACTTGACTGATATTCATGGACAACTCATTTCCCCATATGCAAAAAGGGTCGAACAGTGGGTCAAAACCTCTGACAGCAGGACCTACATGTGCAAGACCAAATTGTTAAAAACCTAAATATTAGAATGGTTCCTGCAATTGCACAATAATGTGCTATTAGACAACGGACCATGCACGTGCTAACCTCGATTGTAAACCTCAGTGCTTCCCATTGTTTCCCTGCAACACATATAAGGTAGTTAGTCGTCAGGTTAAGTAAGGGTTCGCATGCTATCAGTAAAATATGTTGATGAAAAATAAGCACATTGCAGATTCATCAGATTAACTCAAGCCACACGGAAAACCCATTTATCCAAACAAAGCATGATTAAGAACTAGGAAATATAGCACTTGTATATGTTTCTCATGTATTAAGTGCAGCCAAATTCGATTTATTCCTCACATGCACAACAATACAAAATTCTACCCACGACAATTGGACATCGCATTGCAGAATTGAACCAAGCAGTTAACTAAACACCACAACAAATGAACCAACATTAACTGAGCACCACATTGCACAATATAACATACTCCTAATAGAAGATCAGACAGTTAACCAAACAGTTAACTATAGCCAATTGTAGCAATTGTATTTGTTTCTCATGTATTTACTACAGCCCAATTCAATTTATTCCTCACATGGTGTACAATAACAGAATGCACCCACAACTATTAAACATCGCAATGCATAATTGAACCAAACAATTAACTAAACACCACAACACAAATGAACCAAACGTTAACTGAGCACCACATTGCACAATATATAACCAAACCAAGCATGCTTGACAACTTGGAAATATAGCAATTGTATACGTTTCTCATGTATATTGTAAAGATAAATTCGATTTATTTCTCACATGGAAGATAATACAAAATTGCAGCCTAAAGAATTGAACACCACATTTGCAGAATTGAACCAAACAGTAAACTGAAGATGACAACTAATTAACAAAACAGTTAATAAGTGAGCACCACACTACACGACATATAGAACATATACACTAGAGCAACAGATTGCATGGTAAAATTAGATAGCACAATTCACTAGAATTTGTGAAGGAAAGGCAGGAGCAGCACACGCAACGGGTAAACCGAGCATGCTTAACCGGCGTAGCTAGCAAATGGCAAGGTGCTCCTTCAAGATCTGGGGGTCGGCACGAATGATAGCCATCGCGACCTCATCCGCGCGTGCGGCCACGATTTGCTTCTCCGTTGCCAAATGCTCCTTGAGGTCCTGGCTATACTGCGTGCACCATGGCTTAGGCCAGCGCTTATTTTGTAGAGGGGTTAGTGATTTGGGTGGAAGGTGTCGCACTCACGCCGGCGGTCGGGCATGTGGGATGTGGAAGGAGGAGGAGGATGGGGGTCGGGTGTGGATTACCTACCTGGATAGGCGAGGTCGAGTAGCGTGAAGGAGGGTCGCCGGTGGCGCTTCAAGCAAGGAGTGAAGGTTTCAACTTGTAAAAGAAGGCGGAAACAGGGGAAATGTGGCTTTTGGTAGGGGGGGGGGGTTGGGAGGTAGATATTTCCGCGGAAGCCAAAAATTTGGAATCGCTTCAGCCAAAAAACTGGTGCGCCAAGTGTCATCAGATACGTCCCTTATTCAGACATGGTTTGAAGACATTTTGTGCTACATCTCACACGGTTGGTTATAATAAACTGTGTGGGACCTACTTGATTTTTTGTATTGATTTGAATTACATAATGGGGTCACAACGGCCATCGACGGTTTTTCAATTGCTAGAACTTTTATCTGCAGTGAACATGCAACTATAGGTGTGTCATCCAAAAAATTGGAATTATTTAGGGTTCATTTGGACATTTTTATACATTATTTGGGTTTTCTAGGCATTTTATGTGCATAATTCAAATTTGAACTACATGCACATGCTCCAGTGCATATAAACTGGTTGAAAAATCAAATATGTGTCCTTGGTTGCATGCTTGGGTCCCATGCAAGAAATGGGAATGAATTTCAAGCACGCTGCCACCGTCAGTCGGCCGCACATATTGAGATGCCTGGTTTTTAAATTCTAGTAAATCCAAAACTCGTTTGAAATTCATGAAACTTGGCATGCTATCATGGAGCGGCATCAACATGCCGTGGTAAAAATTTGTCCCATTTGGGGCAGGTTTGGGTATAAGCTTCTCACAAACCATCGCTTCTCACAACAAGTGTGATGGTTTCGGTAGGGAACGTGCCACCTTTGGGGACGAAACGATATCCATTGCCTCTTATTGCTTTCAAAAAATTTCGAGTGTCAACATAGAACAACAAGAGTGTTGTGTTCAAGTTTGGAATTTTTCGGGGTTCGTTTGGACATTTATACATTAACTGGGTTTTCCAGGCATTTTATGTGCATAATTCAAATTTGAACTACATGCACATTCTCCAGTGCATATAAACTGGTTGAAAAATCAAATATGTGTCCTTGGGTGCATGCTTAGGTCACATGCAAGAAATGGGAATGAATTTCAAACACCCTGCCACCGCCAGTCGGCCGCACATATTGAGATACCTTGTTTTTAAATTCTAGTATATCCAAAACTCGTCTGAAATTCATGAAACTTGGCATGCTATCATGGAGTGGCATCAACATGCCGTGGGAAAATTTTTGTCCCATTTGGGGCAGGTTTGGGTATAAGCTTCTCACAAACCAACGCTTCTCACAACAAGCGTGATGGTTTCGGTAGGGAACGTGCCACCTTTGGGGACGAAACGATATATGTTTCCTCTTATTGCTTTCAAAAAATTTCGAGTGTCAACATAGAACAATAAGAGTGTTGTGTTCAATTTCAGATTTTTTCGGGGTTTGTTTGGACATTTTTTATACATTAACTGGGTTTTCCAGGCATTTTATGTGCATAATTCAAATTTGAACTACATGCACATTCTCCAGTGCATATAAACTGGTTGAAAAATCAAATATGTGTCCTTGGGTGCATGCTTAGGTCGCCTGCAAGAAATGGGAATGAATTTCAAACACCCTGCCACCGTCATTCGGCCGCAAACATTGAGATACCTGGTTTTTAAATTCTAGTATATCCAAAACTCATTTGAAATTCATGAAACTTGGCATGCTATCATGGAGCGGCATCAACATGCTATGGTAAAATTTTTGTCCCATTTGGGGCAGATTTGGGTATAAGCTTCTCACAAACTAGAGCTTCTCACAACAAGCGTGATGGTTTCGGTAGGGAACGTGCCACCTTTGGGGACGAGACGATATCCGTTGCCTCTTATTGCTTTCAAAAAAATTCGAGTGTCAACATAGAACAACAAGAGTGTTGTGTTCAATTTTGGAATTTTTCGGGGTTTGTTTGGACATTTTTATACATTAACTGGGTTTTCCAGGCATTTTATGTGCATAATTCTAATTTGAACTACATGCACATTCTCCAGTGCATACAAACTGGTTGAAAAATCAAATATGAGTCCTTGGGTGCATGCTTAGATCCCATGCAAGAAATGCGAATGAATTTCAAACACCTTGCCACCATCACTCGGCCGCAAACATTGAGATATCTGGTTTTTAAATTCTAGTAAATCCAAAACTCGTCTGAAATTCATGAAACTTGGCATGCTATCATGGAGCGGCATCAACATGCCGTGGTAAAAAATTTGTCAGTTTCCCCAGATTTAATTCGGTTTCCCCAGTTTAATTCGGTTTTTAAATATAAAACACTCATCGCAAACGTTTTAGTTAGAACACCCGTATGCAAACCGACAGCTTCCCCAGGAAGCCAAGGGAAAATGTGCCGAGCAGGATTTGTGCAGCTCTAGATCGCAAATGTTTTAGATAGAACACCCATATGCAAAGTGAGAGCAGCGCATGATTTGTGGATCCCTTCAACGCAAACGGTTGTTTTGGATGACCCGTGTGCAACCATGTAGAAACAATTATTGGGTATGTTGCCATTTGCAAACTGGAAAGATTTACATTTGTAGATTTAGTAACGTTGCCATTTGTCAATCCTTGTAACACTGTGATTTGTCAAAATATGTAGCTAGAAATCATTAGCACTATCTAATTTTTGCAACTAAAATTTAGTAATTAAGCATAGATTTCATTCATAGATTAAGCAGTCATTCTTAATTCATACAAACAGTTCAACTCGACAGCTGAACCGACCAAACTTCTCCCCAATTTTTGCCAACCATGTACTGAAATAGTTAGCTCAACCATATATACTAGCTAATTTTAAGTATGTTGTGCAATTCGACCACACATCTATAGTCAAATGAACTGAACAAAATTACACCTAAATACTACTACTACCACAAAGGGGCTTTGTGCTACTTCCGCTAGCCTCTCCTCTGTCGAGCATGCTCACCCCCTCAGTAAGAGGCAGAGGAGCAGGAGGAGCCTACCGACGAGCTAGACAAATGCAATACGGTGCCTGCCGGTGCTGCACGTTCAGCGACGCTCGCCAGCTCGAACACCCACTGCCGCTCCAGACGATCCCTCTCGAAGCGGCCGGACTGCTCGTAGATCTCCCGATTCCTTGGCTCTGCGTCGGCGTGTGCTGCGGCCATGGCTGCAGTAAGGGTCTTTGCATGCTCAATGAGGCGCTCCTCCTCCTCCTCCTGCGGGAACTCGATGTAGCACGCAAGGTCACTGACGCATGTGCGGGCCTCCACCTCCGCCTCCTGCCCTCGGGCCGCGGCGGCGGAGTGGGTGATAATCCCGGTGGTCGATGGTGGGCTGGCGGCCACGGCGGCCGATGATGGGGTAGCGGCCACGACCACCACCTCCCGCCTTCGGGCTGCGATGGTGGAGCGGGTGATGGCCACGGTGACCGGCAGTGGGGTGGCAGCCATGACGGCCACCTCCCGCCTTCGGGCCACGGCGGCGGAGCGGGAGATGGCCCTGGCTTTCGACGGTGGTTTGGCGGCAATGGCGGCCGGCAACAGCTGCCGACGGGCAGCGGCGGCAGAGCGTGTGGTGGGTGTTCCGCACACACCCAATAGGGACACCACGCGCGCTACACTACGCCGGGGACTACACCGCCACCGCGGTGTAGCCTCCCAGCTGGAGCTGTCCTCTGATGACGACGGAGTGGCTGAGCGACAGCGATGGACCTGTGCCATTGGCGATTGTGGGAGAAGCAGACAAGACAAGCTACAGAGAGGGAGGGGAAAATGCGACGCAGGACTCGCCGGTTGTGAGGGTTTTTATAGCGGGCCGGTAAGCATTGCGATTTTGGGGGATTTCACCGAGTTGGGCGGGAAGCTTGCACTGGAACCTGCGAGGTTGTGCGGGAACGGGCTCACCGACGATTCATTGGCGCCACCATTTGGCCAAAACAACGCCCCCGCGCGTTGCTCAAGCTTGCGATGTAAGCCGTCTGCGGCAGCGGGGTGACAAGACGTGCGAGAGGACACATTTAATAAAAAAATGTTTGCAATTTAATTACCTACTATACCCCCATCCTGGTTTATAAGTAGGATTTAACTAATAAAATACGAATGCATGTCGCCAAAGATTATATCTTGGAGTCGTATTTGAACATAGTTTCCATCTATACAATTTTTGTAACATGCATTATCACTGTTTTGGTTAAATTTAAGGTTATATACCAGCAAGCATTTTCCCGCAACACACACGGCTTATTCCATCACAAACAGCTTGGATGGATCAACTAGATGCCACGTATCGCACACGCAACTCAAATCTGATTCGTGCTTGATGTCTTCGACACCGCTCGCACAGTTCGTCTTATTTGCCATGTATCACAGTGTCGTCCTCTGCTCGCATCCCTTGATACGTCTCCAACGTATCTATAATTTTTGATTGCTCCATGCTATATTATCTACTGTTTTGGACGTTATTGGGATTTATTATCCACTTGTATATTATTTTTGGGACTAACCTATTAACCAGAGGCCCAGCCCAGAATTGCTGTTTTTTGCCTATTTCAGAGTTTCGAAGAAAAGGAAAATAAAAGGGAGTCCAAACGGAATGAAACCTTCGGGGACGTGATTTTTGGAACGAACAAGATCCAGGAGACTTGGACCCTACGTCAAGCAACCAAGAGGGAAGCCACGAGGTAGGGGGCGCGCCTACCCCCACCAGGTGCGCCCTCCACCCTCGTGGGCCCCCTGTTGCTCCACCGATGTACTCCTTCCTCCTATATATACCTACGTACCCCCAAACGATCAGGACAGAGCCAAAAACCTAATTCCACTGTCGCAACCTTCTGTATCCACGAGATCCCATCTTGGGGCCTGTTCCGGAGCTCCGCCGGAGGGGGCATCCATCACGGAGGGCTTCTACATCAACACCATAGCCTCTCCGATGAAGTGTGAGTAGTTTACCTCAGACCTTCGGGTCCATAGTTATTAGCTAGATGGCTTCTTCTCTCTTTTTGGATCTCAATACAATGTTCTCCCCCTTTCTCGTGGAGATCTATTCGATGTAATCTTCTTTTTGCGGTGTGTTTGTTGAGACCGATGAATTGTGGGTTTATGATCAAGATTATCTATGAACAATATTTGAGTCTTCTCTGAATTATTTTATTTATGATTGGTTATCTCTGCAAGTCTCTTCAAATTATCAGTTTGGTTTGGCCTACTAGATTGATCTTTCTTGCAATGGGAGAAGTGCTTAGCTTTGGGTTCAATCTTGCGGTGTCCTTTCCCAGTGACAGTAGGGGCAGCAAGGCACGTATTGTATTGTTGCCATCGAGGATAACAAGATGGTTTTTTTATCATATTGCATGAATTTATCCCTCTACATCATGTCATCTTGCTTAAGGCGTTACTCTGTTTTCATGAACTTAATACTCTAGATGCATGTTGGATAGCGGTCGATGAGTGGAGTAATAGTAGTAGATGCAGGCAGGAGTCGGTCTACTTGTCTCGGACGTGATGCCTATATACATGATCATACCTAGATATTCTCATAATTATGCTCAATTCTGTCAATTGCTCAACAGTAATTCGTTCACCCACCGTAAAATACTTATACTCTTGAGAGAAGCCACTAGTGAAACATATGGCCCCCGGGTCTATCTTCATCATATTAATCTTCCAATACTTAGTTATTTCCTTAGCTTTTATTTTACTTTGCATCTTTATCATAAAAGTACCAAAAATATTATCTTATCATATCTATCAGATCTCACTCTTGTAAGTGACCGTGAAGGGATTGACAACCCCTTATCGTGTTGTTTGCGAGGAGTTATTTGTTTTGTGCAGGTACGAGGGACTCGGGCGTAGCCTCCTACTGGATTGATACCTTGGTTCTAAAAAACTGATGGAAATACTTACGGTACTTTGCTGCATCATCCTTTCCTCTTCAAGCAAATCCAACGTAGTTCTCAAGAGGCAGCAAGAAGAATTTCTAGCGCCGTTGCCGGGGAGGTTCGCGCAAGTCAAGATTTGACTCCCGACAACGAGCCATTTCTGGCGTCATTGCCGGGGAGTCTACGCAAAAGTCAACATACCAAGTACCCATCACAACCCTTATCTCCCGCATTACATTATGTGCAATTTGCCTCTCGTTTTCCTCTCCCCCACTTCACCCTTGCCGTTTTTCGCCATCTCTCTCTCTCTCTCTATCCTCCCTCTCTTTCTCTATTTACCTCTTTTTGCCCGCTTGCTTTTTGTTTGCTTGTTTGTTGGATTGCTTGCTTGTCACGATGGCTCAAGATAACACTAAATTGTGTGACTTTACCAATACCAACAACAATGATTTTATTAGCACTCCGATTGCTCCTCTTACCGATGCTGAATCTTGTGAAATTAATGTCGCTTTGCTGAATCTTGTCATGAAAGATCTGTTTTCCGGCCTTCCTAGTGAAGATGTCGCTACCCATCTAAATAGCTTCGTTGATTTGTGTGATATGCAAAAGAATAAAGATGTGGACAATGATATTGTTAAGCTGAAGCTATTTCCTTTTTCGCTTAGAGATCGTGCTAAAGCTTGGTTTTCGTCTTTGCCTAAAAATAGTATTGATTCTTGGGACAAGTGCAAAGATGCTTTTATCTCTAAGTATTTTCCTCCCGCTAAGATCATCTCCCTTAGAAATGATATTATGAATTTTAAGCAACTTGATCATGAACATGTTGCACAAGCTTGGGAGAGGATGAAATTAATGATACATAATTGCCCTACTCATGGTTTGAATTTGTGGATGATCATACAAAATTTTATGCCGGATTGAATTTTGCTTCTAGAAATCTTTTAGATTCAGCCGCGGGAGGCACTTTTATGGAAATCACTTTAGGAGAAGCTACTAAACTCCTAGATAATATTATGGTTAATTATTCTCAATGGCATACTGAAAGATCTACTAATAAAAAGGTGCATGCGATAGAAGAAATTAATGTTTTGAGTGGAAAGATGGATGAACTTATGAAATTATTTGCTAGTAAGAGTGTTTCTTGTGATCCTAATGATATGCCCGTCTACTTTGATTGAGAATAATAATGAATCTATGGATGTGAATTTTGTTGGTAGAAATAATTTTGGTAACAACGTGTATAGAGGAAATTTTAATCCTAGGCCTTATCCTAGTAATCCCTCTAATAATTATGGTAATTCCTACAACAATTCTTATGTAAATTATAATAAGATGCCCTCTGATTTTGAATCTAATATTAAAGAATTTATTACTTCGCAAAATAATTTCAATGCTTTGATTGAAGAAAAATTGCTTAAGATTGATGAGTTGGCTAGGAGCGTTGATAGAATTTCTCTTGATGTTGATTCTTCGAAATTTAGATCCATTCCTCCTAAGCATGATATCAATGAGTCTCTCAAAGCCATGAGAATTTCCATTGATGAGTGCAAAGAAAGAACCGCTAGGATGCGTGCTAAGAAAGATGCCTTTATAAGGCGTGTTCTTCTAGTTCCTATGAAAATAAAGATGAAGATCTAAAAGTTATTGATGTGTCCCCTATTAAATCTTTGTTTTGCAATACGAATCTTGATAATGATGGGACTGAATATGATCCACCTTTACCTAGAAGGCATTCCAAAAATTCGGAGTTTTTAGATCTTGATGCTAAATTTGATGAAAGTGGGATTGAAGAAATTAAAACCCTAGATGTTTCTAAACCCACTATTTTGGATTTCAAGGAATTTAATTATGAAAATTGCTCTTTGATTGATTGTATTTCCTTGTTGCAATCCGTGCTAAATTATCCTCATGCTTATAGTCAAAATAAAGCATTTACTAAACATATCGTTGATCCCATGATGCAATCTTATGAAGAAAACTTGAGTTGGAAGTTTCTATCCCTAGAAAACTTTATGATCAGTGGGAACCTGTGATGCCCGGATAATCATGCTACAGTAATCCCACGCTAATCATGCCACGTCACCTCGGTTACTATTGCTAACCTCGCAATGATTCGAAACTGTTTCAAAATTTAATTCTAAATATGTCAAACAATACAAGTTTTCAAAAGTTAAAACAAAAATGTTCAGGCTGTGCCAAAAATGGCATGTAATTATAGTGCAGCAAACTCATTTTTAGGAATTGCCTAAATGATTTAAAATGAATTAAAACAGAATAGAAAATAAATAAAAGAAAAGAAGTTACAAAATAGAAAAACACAAAACTACAAAAAAGGAAATAGAAAGAGAAAGCCTCCACTGGGCGTCGGCCCAGCCGGCCCCGTCGGCCACCGCACCAGGCCGGCCCAACCGGCCACTCCCCCCCAACTCCCCATAACACCGACTCCCTCCCGGTCCAACCCTATCCACCCCCCACTCTCCCCCGAAATATCTCCCACCTCTCTCCCGATTGGATCGGGATCGAGAGGAGGAGACTGGAGGTCGCCGCCAGACGCCGCCTCGCCATTGGACGTCGCCACGCCGGAGCTCCTCCGCCGGCCTGCCTCCCCATCGTCGTCGTCCCCGTCAACCCCCACGAACCCCACTGCCCCGTTCCATGCGATCTCCCCGTGAGCCCCCCTCTCTTTTCCTCCCATGCTCCGGCCACTTGGGCCAGGACCTCGCTCACCGGCGCCCGCACGCGCGCGCATGACCCCGCCCGCACCTCTGCCCTCTTCCGCCCGAGGCCACCGATGCCCCGCGGCCTTTCGCCCGCGCTGCTGCCACCTGAACCTTCTACTACTTGCGCAGCCTGCCGCTGCACGCTGCCGCCGAAGCTCCCACCACACCCCGGTGCGTGCCCCGCCTGCAATGCTACCGCCGGCGGCCGTCTCCGTTTCCCCTGTACTCGCTCGCCCGCTGCCACCGGCGTCCCGCCTCTAGCCGCGCTCGCGTGCGCCCACCGCGTCCCCCCACGCGCCCACACCACGCCCACTGCAGCCCCGACAGCCCCGCGCATGACGCCCCAGCCGCGCCTAGTACCTGACGCGCCTGTACCCCTCCTCGACGCCGTTCATGCCGGCCCGGTCGCCGTCGTCGACCGCCGTCGTGCGCCTGGCCCCAGGCCACGCCGCGCCGGTGCCCCCGCCGCCAGAACGTGCCACGGCCTCGCCCCGCACCTGGGCGGGATGCGACCTCCCCCAGCAGCCGCTGCCCGTTTCGCCCGCACGCCCGCTAAGGCCTTGTGGGCCGCTGACCACAGGGGCCCACGCCCCTATCAACAAAAAAAGATTTTAAAAATATAGTAAATAAATAACTAATATTAAAATTAATTAATTAATTAATTAATTAATTAACTTAATTAATCATGTTTAGTTAAACTAATTAAACTAGATTAACCTAAATATCTAATTAACCTAACTAATCTGTTAGTTAGGGTGATGTGTCAATGACAGACGGGACCCACACGTCAGTTTGACCCAGTCAACCCCCTGTTGACTGCTGATGTCATGCTGACGTCAGCAAACACTAGTTTGGATAATGTTAGTTTAAATTAATTAAATAAATTCTAAAAATGATTTAAAACTTTAGAAAATCATATAAAGTAAACCGTAGCCGAGATGAAAATACTTTCTACACGAAAGTTGCTCAGCACGACGAGAAGAATCCGGATACGCAGCCCGTTTGTCCGCCACGCATCCCTAACATACCGAACTCGCAACTTTCCCCCTCCGGCTTCTCTGCCCGAAAACGCGAAACACCGGGGATACTTTCCCGGATGTTAATCCCCTTCACCGGTATCACCTCATACTGCGTTGGGGCATGCATAGCATGACGCTTTGCTTAGTCATGCATCGCTATGCATCTGTTTGCTTAATATTTATTGTTTCTTCCCCCTCTTCTCTCACTAGACACCGAGACCGACGTCGCTGCTACCCAGTACGACTACGGTGTTGACGACCCGTCTCTCTTACCAGAGCAACCAGGCAAGCCCGCCCACTTGATCACCAGATATCGCCTACTCTCCTCTATACTGCTTGCATTAGAGTAGTGTAGCATGTTATTGCTTCCCGTTAATCCTATTCTGATGCATAGCCTATCCTTGATACTACAATTGTTACCTTTACCTGCAATCCTAATGCTTAGTATAGGATGCTAGTTTATCATCAGTGGCCATACTTTCTTGTCCGTCTGCCATGCTATACTATCAGGTCGTGATCACTCGGGAGGTGATCATGGGTATATACTTATACCTAAATACATCCTATACAGTTGGTGACTAAAGACGGGTTGGCTCGTAGGAGTACCCGCGAGTGATTCCGATGTTGGGGGCTGAAGGGGCAGGTGGCTCCATCCCAGTAGAGGTGGGCCTGAGTTCCCGAAGGCCCCCGACGGTTACACTGTGGCGGAGCGACAGGGCAGGTTGAGACCACCTAGGAGAGAGGTGGGCCTGTCCTGTCCCTGGTCGGCGTCCGTGGTTATTTCAAAATAACACGCTTAACGAGATCTTGGTATTTGATCTGAGTCTGGCTACTGGCCTATACGCACTAACCCCTGTTCAAGAATTCATCCGATTAACCAGTTAACTTGCCGATTAATCCCTACTCATAGGGTCCCTGAGTAACCGATTACCCGATAAATCATCCGATTAATTGATTAAATGGCCAATTAACTTGCCGAATAGCCTATTAATCCCCTACTCACCAGCCGACCGAGCAGCTACCAGTTAATGATTTCCTCAACAATGGCACTAACCATCTACGCGGGGACAGTTATGGGCACTCGACATCGTGGTGTCAGCCAAAGCCTTCGTGACGTCAGCGACTGAGCGGCGCGCGCCGGGTTGGACCGCATAACGCAACTTCCCTTATAATGGAGGTTGCTAGGTCTGCTCATCGACCGCGTTCGCAATGTGCAGGTGTGCAAAGGGCGAAGGGCCCAGACCCCTGCACCATAGGATTTAGACCGGTGTGCTGACCTCTCTGTTGTGCCTAGGTAGGGCTACGACGTGTTGATCTTCCGAGGCTGGGCATGACCCAGGAAAGTGTGTCCGGCCAAATGGGATCGAGCGTGTTGGGTTATGTGGTGCACCCCTGCAGGGAAGTTAATCTATTCGAATAGCCGTGATCTTCGATAACAGGACGACTTGGAGTTGTACCTTGACCTTATGACAACTAGAACCAGATACTTAATAAAACACCACCCTTCCAAGTGCGAGATACAACCGGTGATCGCTCTCTCACAGGGCGACGAGGGGAGGATCATCGGTTAGGATTATGCTACACGATGCTACTTGGTGAACTTACCATCAACTCTCTTCTACATTCTGCAAGATGGAGGTGGCCAGAAGCGTAGTCTTCGATAGGACTAGCTATCCCCCTCTTATTCCGGCATTCTGCAGTTCAGTCCACATATGATAGCCTTTTTCATTTGATACCAATGCATACATATGTAGTGTAGCTCATTGCTTGCGAGTACTTTGGATGAGTACTCACGGTTGCTTTTCTTCCCCTTTTCCCCTTCCCTATACCCGATTGCTGCGACCAGACGTTGGAGTCCAGGAGCCAGATGCCGCCGTCGATGATGACTACTACTACTCGGGAGGTGCCTACTACTATGTGCAGCCCATTGACGACGACCAGGAGTAGCTTAGGAGGATCCCAGGCAGGAGGCATGCGCCTCCTTCAATCTGTATCCTAATTTGTGCTAGCCATCTTATGGCATCTTGTTTAACTTATGTCTGTACTCAGATATTGTTGCTTCCGCTGACTCGTCTATGATCAAGCTCTTGTATTCAAGCCCTCAAGGCCCCTGGCTTGTAATATGATGCTTGTATGACTTATTTTATTTGTAGAGTTGTGTTGTGATATCTTCCCGTGAGTCCCTGATCTTGATCGTACATGTTTGCGTGTATGATTAGTGTACGATTGAATTGGGGGCGTCACAAGTTGGTATCAGAGCCGACTGCCTATAGGAATCCCCCTTCCCAACTCCTTGGCCAAAGTCGAGTCTAGTCATTGAAAAACTTTTACTAACATGGCCGTCTGGCTTACGGGCCCACGTCGCCATTGTGGGGTATTAGGATCTTTTACTCCTTGTCTATACTCTGGGACTCTGATCTCTCTTCTATTCGGGTTAAATGAATTTTGCTAAATCTAACATTAGGATCTCGTTATCACTCACCCGGAGAGCCCCTTATTACTTATGATCGTCTGCTGCACGGGAAGACCCTGAAGATACTCTCCGCTGTTAACCCGAGAACTTGTGTTCATCGCGTTTGCAATTCCCCTTCCACCGTCAACCCTTATGGGTAACTACTTGCAGTTGTTATTCTTACATTCATCCCCAGTTGGTCTTGTTATTACAAGATACCCCAAAATACTCGTCATTGTTTCGATAATCCTTTGAGCTTACTGCCTTGCTGTTCTTTGTCATCTGAATACCCCTATGGATAATTCTCGCACTTATCAAGTATCTGCTCATCCCCCAGTTGTTCATGTGTTTCACAATGGTCTTCGAAATACTATTCGATCCTCCAAAAATCCTTAGTAGCTTATTGCTCCGCAATACTTGTCTGCTTGCATTATGGATGCTTTCCATATGTCTAGCAATATTTGTCAGTATCCTTAGACACCGTCATTTTGATCCTATTGATTCAACATGAGTGCGAATGCACGCAATCATCAGTTGATCCTTTCAAATTATCTTTCTGGCTCAGACGTCATTTTTGAACATGAGCTTGTTCTCGACCAATCTGTTTGCCGTCAATTGTACCCTTGGTCTATTGAACTTATCCACCCTTGATCAGAGCGTCTGCTTCTGATCCTTCTATTTGAAAATCATAATTCCTTTGATATCTAAGCATCGAATCATTCATGTGCTCTATAATCTGATGCCCTTGCATCCTTTCTTCAACTGATTGTGTGCCGATGCTCACATCAGCTCCGCTATGGACCGTCAGATCCTTTATTGGATTATTATTCGACAGTGTCCTCCTTATTCAATAACCTCATGAGCCTTTCCTCTGATACATAATGCTTTTGGTAAATTGTATCCTCTATTTTCTCAAGCATGCTCTGTTTTCGAGCTGGTGGTATTTACGATTGAAGCTTGTGGTATATGTTTCCACGATACCCTGACGGGTTGAACCTATGCCTTTCATAATCTGTGTGAACCCGAAATTTTTCACGGGTCATACTCCTCTGGTAATTCACCAGGTAGGTTTTGACACTGAAATCGTTTTTATCTAGAGCAGTGAATGAAAGGTTATGCATTGAGGAAGTGGGAGTCGACCTTGAACTTTGTGTTCATGCCCATGGACACGATGTAGATCTTATCATTAAAGCTTCTCTTAAATTAATTTTTTCCCTTGGTATAAGTTCTTATATCTGGGATCCAGCCTTTTGCAATCGTGGTTTCGACCATATGTTCTTATTTGACCCCATTTCACGGGCAAGTTTAAGCACTTGTCTTCTGTGGATCAATACACCAGTCCAACCTTTACTTTGATCTTCCGTCGAGTATTACACCATGGTACCTCGATAATATCAAGTACTACATAACCTCTTATGAGTCCCTCATCAATTACTACATTCTCACTGATTCCAAATTTTTCGTGGGCTCTGAGTTATTTAACACTCAAAGACATCGATAACTGAATCGAGTCCGCACTGCGATTCAACAACTCTTAGTAATCTTCAATGCTTACGAGTTTGTACTCGATAGTGTCATTCCTAGCTGATTGACTACATCATCATCGTCAGGCTGACTGCTTGACCATCCTACCTATGTCCTTCATCCTCGGGACACAATCCCGACAGTGCTCTAAGCTTACATCGAACTTTCACCATCATATTGTTTGTCTTGAGAGACAACTCTGAATTCTGAGATGGCATCTTATCTATGGTTATAATAACCTTTTGTTTCACCATTCCCTTGGCTTGATGTCATCGCCGAGCGATTGCATCCTCATGGAGCCTCTCGACAAGATTTGTCGTGATCATCATCAACATTTTGACCCCTTCCAAGATATTAATTGAATTCATGATGAGAAGTACCCTCCTTGCCCTTGATGATTTGTGTTATCATCGACCACTTTATTGCCTTCCGTTCAACACAAACTTGTTCGTGTCTCTAGCACCCTATTGCTTTCAAGTTAATGGCCGATATTTCATTCTTAGACTATTGGTTGTTGAATCACCTTTCTAACATTGATCATGCTACCTAAGACCATATTTTGGGTGCACTTTTCAACCAATGCTTAATTGTGTATGTTTTCCTCGAGCATACATCCTTATATCATTTGATCCGACAAATGTTGACTCCTTGTTCACATAAGTGTGGAAATCCATCTTTTGAAAATCTCAACGAATTGTCGCTGAGTTCATCAGCCACCTCTTCATCCTCCCCTTGGTTTAATGATGAACTCTTGTCTTGGAACTCGCTTCCATAGTACATTTCCCGAGAATCTTACATTGTCGTCTCGTTAATTTTGTTGCACCTTTTCTTCTCAGGCATCCTGAGTCTAAGGCATCCTGGCACCAATCAGATCTGAATCTCGGTCAGATATGATGGTTGGAACATATTTCCAAGATTTATTACATTGGTCCGTATATATCGGTAAGGTAGGGTCATGCCTATCACACCTGGCCGGAGGCCCTATGGTTATAGATTCCTTTCAGCAAGGTTATCCATTCTTCCATGAGGAAATTGTAAGACTTATTCTACACGTTATTCCTGATGGATCCTTTGTGTTTCCAAAGTCTAACCTTTGCCTGAAGACCATGTCAATGCTATCTCGAAGCATATATATGGTACTCCAATTTTCATCAAGAACATTTAAAGCCTAATGTTAAATGTTCCCTGCTCAATTATCCAAACACCGCTGTATGGGTAATGTCCTGAAATTTCTCTCCCCTTACCTAAAGAGTTTTCTACATTATATCCTGTCATGGATATCATGCTCTGCTTGTCCTTGGGAAGGATATATCCCTGAATTATATGACTAAAACACATTTTCCCTTTCCATCGCCTGAGTAATCTGATAATCATATGTCCTTTCCATTGTTTGGTTTAACCTTTCTTGAGGTCTATATAATCTAAGCAGTATTATTCTACTGCTTATGTAAACACCTCGGTGTACAACTCTGTCAGCAAGACCATGTTACCATTGTTGATGACATTTCGGTAACCACCGATGGACGAGAACATTACCTATTGGTCTGCCTCGTTCAACGAGCAGGAAAATGGTTCTCTTCGTCCCTCGCCCTTGGTATCGATGTTGTTGCCAACATAATCGACAGGCTACCCTCTGACATGCCTTTCTTGCATGATCACGCAAGATGTCTCCGCCCTTCCTACTTTTAACCCACATGGTGGGCCCATAACCCACAGTTCCCCAGGATCGAAACCTGACTCTCCCGTACACCCTGTTGCCAAAGTTATTCCTTGAGCCTAGCTACGTATGTAATTGACGGGTCACCTTCCTAGTAATCTATTCTGGTATCAGACGCAATACTTATTCCCATTGCTCTAAACCCCTTTCACCTGCCGTTTCAGGCATCGAACAATTGCCTATGCGTTGAAACTTCTACTTTGCACCTTCTCACTTTGCTCTCGATAATTTCTTAAGTTTCAATTCGAGAGTTACTTTTTGCCACGTTCCCTAATGATTATCTACCGGATAAGCAACCATGCAGAGTTCCAATCTTCTGGTATACCCCCTTATTCTTTGGTAATTACGATGGAGTTTCCAAAGAGAGGATGCCAACTTCATCATGATGACCGAAGTAGAGGAATGAATACATCAATGTAATGGATCGACCTCTTCAAGAAGAGCAGCCAAGATCGAGAAGATCTGTTAGAATTTCATAACTAGACTTTTCCTCCTTACTCTACCTCTTAAATCTCGGGACGATATTTCTTGTAGTGGAGGAGAATTGTGACCCCCGGATAATCATGCTACAGTAATCCCACGCTAATTATGCCACGTAACCTCGGTTACTGTTGCTAACCTTGCAATGATTCGAAATCGTTTCAAAATTTAATTCTAAATATGTCAAACAATAAAAGTTTTCAAAAGTTAAAACAAAAATGTTTGGGCTGTGCCAAAAATGGCATAGGTAAATATAGTGCAGCAAACTCATTTTTAGAAATTGCCTAAATGATTTAAAATGAATTAAAAAAGGATAGAAAATAAATAAAAGAAAAGAACTTACAAAACAGTAAAACAGAAAACTAAAAAAAGGAAATAGAAAGAGAAAGCCCCCACTGGGCCTCGGCCCAGCCGACCCCGTCGGCCACCGCCCCAGGCCGGCCCAACCGGCCACTCCCCCCCCCCACTCCCCATAACACTGACTCCCTCCCGGTCCAACCCTACCCACTCCCCACTCTCCCCTGAAATATCTCCCCCCTCTCTCCCGATTGGATCGGGGTCGAGAGGAGGAGAATGGAGGTCGCCGCCCGACGCCGCCTCGCCGCCTCGCCGTTGGACGTCGCCACGCCGGAGCTCCTCCGCCGGCCTGCCTCCCCATCACCGTCGTCCCCGTCAACCCCCACGAGCCCCACTACCCCGTTCCCTGCGATCTCCCCGTGAGCCCCCCTCTCTTTTCCTCCCCTGCTCCGGCCACTTGGGCCAGGACCTCGCTCACCGGCGCCCGCACACGCGCACATGACCCCGCCCGCACCTCTGCCCGCTTCCGCCCGAGCCCACCGATGCCCCGCGGCCTTTCGCCCGCGCTGCTGCCACCTAAAGCTTCTGCTGCTTGTGCAGCCTGCCGCTGCATGCTGCCGCCGAAGCTCCCACCACACCCCGGTGTGTGCCCCGCCTGTGATGCTGCCGCCGGCGGCCGTCTCCATTTCCCCTGCACTCGCTCGCCCGCTGCCACCGGCGTCCCACCTCCAGCTGCGCTCACGTGCGCCCACCGCGTCCCCCCACGTGCCCACGCCGCGCCCACTGCAGCCCCGACAGCCCCGCGCATGACGCCCCAGCCGCGCCTAGTACCCGACGCGCCTGTACCCCTCCTCGACGCCATTCATGTCGGCCCGGTCGCCGTCGTCGACCGCCGTCGTGCGCCTGGCCCCAGGCCGCGCCGCACCGGTGCCCCCGCCGCCAGAACGGGCCACGGCCTCACCCCACACCTGGGCGGGATGCGACCTCCCCCAGCACCCGCTGCCCGTTTCGCCCGCACGCCCGCTAAGGCATTGTGGACCGCTGACCACAGGGGCCCACGCCCCTGTCAACAAAAAATGATTTAAAAAATATAATAAATAAATAACTAATATTAAAATTAATTAATTAATTAACTAACTAAATAATTTAGTTAATTAATCATATTTAGTTAAACTAATTAAACTAGATTAACCTAAATATCTAATTAACCTAACTAATCTGTTAGTTAGGGTGATGTGTCAATGACAGACGGGACCCACACGTCAGTTTGACCCAGTCAACCCCCTGTTGATTGTTGATGTCATGCTGACATCAGCAAACACTAGTTTGGATAATGTTAGTTTAAATTAATTAAATAAATTCTAAAAGTGATTTAAAACTTTAGAAAATCATATAAAGTAAACCGTAGCCGAGATGAAAATACTTTCTACATGAAAGTTGCTCAGAACGACGAGAAGAATCCGGATACGCAGCCCGTTCGTCCACCACACATCCCTAACATACCGAACTCGCAACTTTCCCCCTCCGGCTCCTCTGCCCGAAAACGCGAAACACCAGGGATACTTTCCCGGATGTTAACCCCCTTCACCGGTATCACCTCATACTGCGTTGGGGCACGCCTAGCATCACGCTTTGCTTAGTCATGCATCGCTATGCATCTGTTTGCTTAATATTTATTGTTTCTTCCCCCTCTTCTCTCGCTAGACACCGAGACCGAAGCTGCTGCTACCTAGTATGACTACGGTGTTGACGACCCCTCTCTCTTGCCAAAGCAACCAGGCAAGCCCCCCCCCCTTGATGATATCGCCTACTCTCCTCTATACTGCTTGCATTAGAGTAGTGTAGCATGTTACTGCTTCCCATTAATCCTATTCTGATGCATAGCCTGTCCTTGCTACTACTATTGTTACCTTTACCTGCAATCCTAATGCTTAGTATAGGATGCTAGTTTATCATCAGTGGCCATACTTTCTTGTCCGTCTGCCATGCTATACTATCGGGCCCTGATCACTCGGGAGGTGATCACGGGTATATACTTATACCTAAATACATGCTATACAGTTGGTGACTAAAGACGGGTCAGCTCGTAGGAGTACCCGCGAGTGATTTCGATGTTGGGGGCTGAAGGGGCAGGTGGCTCCATCCCGGTATAGGTGGGACTGAGTTCCTGAAGGCCCCCAGCGGTTACACTGTGGCGGAGCGACAGGGCAGGTTGATACCACCTAGGAGAGAGGTGGGCCTGTCCCTGGTCGGCGTCCGTGGTTATTTAAAAATAACATGCTTAACGAGATCTTGGTATTTGATCTGAGTCTGGCTACTGGCCTATACGCACTAACCATCTACGCGGGGACAGTTATGGGCACTCGACGTCGTGGTATCAGCCGAAGCCTTCGTGACGTCAGCGACTGAGCGGCACGCGCCAGGTTGGACCGCGTAACGCAACTTCCTTTGTAATGGAGGTTGCTAGGTCTGCTCACCGGCCGCGTTCACAACGTGCAGGTGTGCAAAGGGCTATGGGCCCAGACCCCTGCGCCATAGGATTTAGACCGGCGTGCTGACCTCTCTGTTGTGCCTTGCTAGGGTTGCGATATGTTGATCTTCCGAGGCCGGGCATGACCCAGGAAAGTGTGTTCGGCCAAATGGGATCGAGCGTGTTGGGTTATGTGGTGCACCCCTGCAGGGAAGTTAATCTATTCGAATAGTCGTGATCTTCGGTAATAGGATGACTTGGAGTTGTACCTTGACCTTATGACAACTAGAACCAGATACTTGATAAAACACCACCCTTCCAAGTGCCAGATACAACCGGTGATCGCTCTCTCACAGGGCGACGAGGGGAGGATCATCGGTTAGGATTATGCTACACGATGCTACTTGGTGAACTTACCATCTACTCTCTTCTACATTCTGCAAGATGGAGATGGCCAGAAGCGTAGTCTTCGATAGGACTAGCTATCCCCCTCTTATTCCGGCATTCTGCAGTGCAGTCCACATATGATAGCCTTTTCCATTTGATACCAATGCATACATATGTAGTGTAGCTCCTTGCTTGTGAGTACTTTAGATGAGTACTCACGGTTGCTTTTCTTCCCCTTTTCCCCTTCCCTATACCCGATTGCTGCGACCAGACGTTGGAGTCCAGGAGCCAGACGCCACCGTCAATGACGACTACTACTACTCAGGAGGTGCCTACTACTACGTGCAGCCCGTTGACGATGACCAGGAGTAGTTTAGGAGGATCCCAGGCAGGAGGCCTGCGCCTCTTTCGATCTGTATCCCAGTTTGTGCTAGCCATCTTATGGCATCTTGTTTAACTTATGTCTGTACTCAGATATTGTTGCTTCCGCTGACTCTTCTATGATCGAGCTCTTGTATTCGAGCCCTCGAGGCCCCTGGCTTGTAATATGATGCTTGTACGACTTATTTTATTTGTAGAGTTGTGTTGTGATATCTTCCCGTGAGTCCCTGATCTTGATCGTACACGTTTGCGTGTATGATTAGTGTACGATTGAATCGGGGGCGTCACAGAACCAACTATTAAAATTAAGATTAAAGATCATGAGTTCTATCCTTTATGTGATTTGGGTGCTAGTGTTTCCACGATTCCAAAGACTTTGTGTGATTTGTTAGGTTTCTGTGATTTTGATGATTTCTCTTTAAACTTGCACCTTGCGGATTCCACTATTAAGAAATCAATGGGAAGAATCAATGATGTTCTTATTGTCACAAATAGGAATTATGTGCCCGTAGATTTTATTGTTCTTGACATAGATTGCAATCCTTCATGTCCTATTATCCTTGGTAGACTTTCCTTAGAACTATTGGTGCAATTATTGATATGAAGGAAGGAAATATTAGATTACAATTTCCATTAAGGAAAGGCATGGGACACTTTCCTAGAAATTAAATTAAATTACCTTATGAATCTATTATGAGAGCCACTTATGGATTGCCTACCAAAGATGGCAATACCTAGATCTATCCTTGCTTTTTATGCCTAGCTAGGGGCGTTAAACGATAGCGCTTGTTGGGAGGCAACCCAATTTTTTTATTCCTTGCTTTTTGCTCCTGTTTAGTAATAAATAATTTACCTAGCCTCTGGTTTGGTTGTGTTTTTGTGTTTAATTAGTGTTTGTGCCAAGTAGAACCGTTGGGAAGACTTGGGGAAAGTCTTGATATCTTGCTGTAAAAAACAGAAACTTTAGCGCTCACGAGAACTGCTGCCATTTTTATTTAGAAAGTTCTATTTAGTTAATTATTTTTGCAGATGATTAATAGATAAATTCCACACGTCCAGAAATTTATTTTAGAATTTTTTAGGTTCCATATCTTGCGCTAGTTACAGATTACTACAGACTGTTCTGTTTTTGACAGATTCTGTTTTTCGTGTGTTGTTTGCTTATTTTGATGAATCTATGGCTAGTAAAATAGTTTATAAACCATATAGAAGTTGGAATACAGTAGGTTTAACACCAATATAAATAAATAATGAGTTCATTACAGTACCTTGAAGTGGTCTTTTGTTTTCTTTCGCTAACGGAGCTCACGAGATTTTCTACTTTAAGTTTTGTGTTGTGAAGTTTTCAAGTTTTGGGTAAAGATTTGATGGGTTATGGAACAAGGAGTGGAAAGAGCCTAATATTGGGGATGCCCATGGCACCCCCAATATAATCTAAGGACACCTAAAAGCCAAAGCTTGGGGATGCCCCGGAAGGCATCCCCTCTTTCGTCTACTTCTATCGGTAAATTTACTTGGAGCTATATTTTTATTCACCACATGATATGTGTTTTGCTTGGAGCATCTTGTATGATTTGAGTCTTTGATTTTTAGTTTACCACAATCGTCCATGCTGTACACACCTTTTGAGAGAGCCATACATGATTTGGAATTTGTTAGAATACGCTATGTGCTTCGCTTATATCATTTGAGTTATATAGTTTTGCTCTAGTACTTCACTTATATTTTTTAGAGCACGGTGGTGGAATTGTTTTATAGAAACTATTGATCTCTCATGCTTCACTTAGATTATTTTGAGAGTCTTAAATAGCATGGTAATTTTCTTAAATAATCCTAATATGCTTGGTATTCAAGAACAGTAAAAACTTTCTTATGAGTGTGTTGAATGCTATGAGAAGTTTGATGCCTGATAATTGTTTTGAGATATGAAGATGGTGATATTAAAGTTGTGCTAGTTGAGTAGTTGTGAATTTGAGAAATACTTGTGTTAATGTTTGTGATTCCCGTAGCATGCACGTATGATGAACCGTTATGTGATGAAGTCGGAGCATGATTTTTTTTATTGTCTTCCTTATGAGTGGCGGTCGGGGACGAGCGATGGTCTTTTCCTACCAATCTATCCCCCTAGGAGCATGCGCGTAATACTTTGCTTTGATAACTTGTAGATTTTTGCAATAAGTATGTGAGTTCTTTATGACTAATGTTGAGTCCATGGATTATACGCACTCTCACCCTTCCACCATTGCTAGCCTCTCTAATACCGCACACCTTTCGCCGGTATCATACACCCACCATATACCTTTCTCAAAACAGCCACCATACCTACCTATCATGGCATTTCCATAGCCATTCCGAGATATATTGCCATGCAACTTACCACCGTTCCATTTATTTTGACACACTTCATCATTGTCATATTGCTTTGCATGATCATGTAGTTGACATTGTATTTGTGGAAAAGCCACCATTCATAATTCTTTCATACATGTCACTCATGAGTCATTGCATATCCCGGTACACCGCCAGAGGCATTCATATAGAGTCATATCTTGTTCTAAGTATCGAGTTGTAATTCTTGAGTTGTAAGAAAATAAAAGTGTGATGATCATCATTATTAGAGCGTTGCCCAAGTGAGGAAAGGATGATGGAGACTATGATTCCCCCACAAGTCGGGATGAGACTCTGGACGAAAAAAAAGAGGCCATAAAAAAAAAAAGAGAAAAGGCCCAAATAAAAAAATATGAGAGCAAAAGAGAGAAGGGACAATGCTACTATCCTTTACCACAGTTGTGCTTCAAAGTAGCACCATGATCTTCATGATAGAGAGTCTCCTCATATTAGTCCTTCATATACTAGTGGGAATTTTTCATTATAGAACTTGGCTTGCATATTCCAATGATGGGCTTCCTCAAAATGCCCTAGGTCTTCATGAACAAGCGAGTTGGATGCACACCCACTTAGTTTCTTTTTGAGCTTTCATATACTTATAGCTTTAGTGCATCCGTTGCATGGCAATCCCTACTCACTCACATTGATATCTATTGATGGGGCATCTCCATAGCCCGTTGATACGCCTAGTTGATGTGAGACTATCTTCTCCCTTTTGTCTTCTCCACAACCACCATTCTATTCCACCTATAGTGCTATATCCATGGCTCACGCTCATGTATTGCGTGAAGATTGAAAAAGTTTGAGAATGTCAAAAGTATGAAACAATTGCTTGGCTTGTCATCGGGGTAGTGCATTGATAACCCACAAGTATAGGGGATCACATCAGCTTTCGAGGGTAGAGTATTCAACCCAAATTTATTGATTCGACACAAGGGGGGCCAAAGAATATTCTCAAGTATTAGCAGCTGAGTTGTTAATACAACCACACCTGGAAACTTAGTATCTGCAGCAAAGTGTTTAGTAGCAAAGTAATATGATAGTGATGGTAAGGTAACAAAAGAGTAACGAAAGCAAAGTAATGTTTTTGGTATTTTGTAGTGATTGTAACTATAGACACAGGAAAGTAAATAAGCGTAAACCAGTATATGGAAAGCTCGTAGGCATCGGATCAATGATGGATAATTATGCCGGATGCGGTTCATCATGTAACAGTCATAACATAGGGTGACACAGAACTAGCTCCAATTCGTCAATGTAATGTAGGCATGTATTCCGAATATAGTCATATGTGCTTACGGAAAAGAACTTGCATGACATCTTTTGTCCTACCCTCCCGTGGAAGCGGGGTCCTAATGGAAACTAAGGGATATTAAGGCCTCCTTTTAATAGAGAACCAGAACAAAGCATTAGCACATAGTGAATACATGAACTCCTCAAACTACGGTCATCACCGGTAAGTATCCCGATTATTGTCACTTCGGGGTTAACGGATCATAACACATAATAGGTGACTATAGACTTGCAAGATAGGATCAAGAACTCTCATATATTGATGAAAACATAATAGGTTCAGATCTGAAATCATGGCACTTGGGCCCTAGTGACAAGCATTAAGCATAGCAAAGTCATAGCAACATCAATCTCAGAACATAGTGGATACTAGGGATCAAACCCTAACAAAACTAACTCGATTACATGATAAATCTCATCCAACCCATCACCGTCCAGCAAGCCTACAATGGAATTACTCACGCACGGCGGTGAGCATCATGATATTGGTGATGGAGGATGGTTGATGATGACGACGGCGACGAATCCCCCTCTCTGGAGCCCCGAATGGACTCCAGATCAGCCCTCCCGAGAGGTTTTAGGGCTTGGCGGCGGTCCGTATCGTAAAATGCGATGATTTCTTCTCTCCTATTTTTTCTCCCCGAAAGCAGATATATAGAGTTGGAGTTGGAGTCGGGAGGTCTCTAGGGGGCCCACGAGGTAGGGGAGCGTGCCCCCCACCCTCGTGGAAAGGGCATGGGCCCCTGGTCTTCATCTTTGGCGGGGATTTTTTATTATTTATTGTAAGATATTCTGTGGAGTTTTAGGTCATTCTGAGAACTTTTGTTTTCTGCACATAAAACAACATCATGGCAATTCTGCTGAAAACAGCGTCAGTCGGGTTAGTTCCATTCAAATCATACAAGTTAGAGTCCAAAACAAGGGCAAAAGTGTTTGGAAAAGTAGATACGACGGAGACGTATCAACTCCCCCAAGCTTAAACCCTTGCTTGTCCTCAAGCAATTCAGTTGACAAACTGATAGAAATAAAGAAAAACTTTTACAAACTCTGTTTGCTCTTGTTGTTGTAAATATGTCAAGCTAGCATTCAAGTTTTCAGCAAATATTATAACTAACCACATTCGCAATAACGCATAGGTCTCAAGTTTACTCATATCAGTAGCATAATCAACTAGCAAGCCATAATAATAAATCTCGGATGACAACACTTTTTCAAAACAATCATAATATGATATAACAAGATGGTATCTCGCTAGCCCTTTCTGAGACCGTAAAACATAACTGCAGAGCACCTTTAAAGATCAAGGACTGACTAGACATTGTAATTCATGGTAAAAGAGATCCAATCATAGTCATACTCAATATAAATTAACACTAATGAATGCAAATGACAGCTGCGCTCTCCAGCTAGTGCTTTTAATAAGAGGGTGATGACTCAACATAAAAGTAAATAGATAGTCCCTTCACAGAGGGAAGCAGGGATTTGTAGAGGTGCCAGAGCTCGGTTTTGAAATAGAGGTGAATAATATTTTCAGTGGTATACTTTCATTGTCAACATAACAACCAAGAGATGGCGATATCTTCCATGCTACACACATTATAGGCGGTTCCCAAACAGAATGGTAAAGTTTATACTCCCCCTCCACCAACAAACATCAATCCATGGCTTGCTCGAAACAACGAGTGCCTCCAACATACATCAGGTCCCAGGGGGAGTTTTGTTTTGCAATTATTTGTGATTTAGTTTGCATAAAGCATGGGACTGGGCATCCCGGTGACCAGCCATTTTCTCGTGAGTGAGGAGCGGAGTCCACTCCTCTTGATAATAACCCGCCTAGCATGAAAGATACAGACAGCCCTAGTTGATACATGAGCTATTCGAGCATACAAAATAGGATGATTATTTGAAGGTTTAGAGTTTGGCACATACAAATTTACTTGGAACGGTAGGTAGATACCGCATATAGGAAGGTATAGTGGACTCATGTGGAATAACTTTGGGGTCTAAGGAGTTTGGATGCACAAGCAGTACTCCCGCTTAGTACAGGTGAAGGCTAGCAAAAGACTGGGAAGCGACCAACTAGAGAGCGACAACAGCCATGTACATGCATTAAAATTAATAAACATTGGATGCAAGAATGAGTAGGATATAATCCACCATGAACATAAATATCGTGAAGGCTATGTTGATTTGTTTCAACTACATGCGTGAACATGTGCCAGGTCAAGTCACTTAAATCATTCATAGGAGGATACCACCCCATCATACCACACCATAACCATCTCAATAGCATGTTGACACGCAAGGTAAACCATTATAACTCATAGCTAATCAAGCATGTCACAAGCAACTATGATCTCTAGTTGTCATTGCAAACATGTTTATTCATAACAAGCTGAATCAAGAACGATGAACTCATCATATTTACAAAAACAAAAGAGGTCAAGTTCATACCAGCTTTTCTCATCTCAGTCAGTCCATCATATATCATCATAATTGCCTTTCACTTGCACGACCGAACGATGTGAATAATAATAAGAGTGCACGTGCATTGGACTAAGCTGGAATCTGCGAGCATTCAATAAACAGGAGAAGACAAAGCGATATGGGCTCTTGGTTAAATCAACAATAAAGCATATAAGAGCCACTTCGATAATTTAATCATGGTCTTCTCCTACTGATCCCCAAAGAAAAGAAAAGAAATAAAACTATTTACACGGGAAAGCTCCCAACAAGCAAAAGAAGAACAGGAAATATTTTTGGGTTTTCTTTTTAATTATTACTACAGCAAGAAAAGTAAACTACTACTAATTTTTTTTGGTTTTTCTTAAGGTTTATTAAACACACAAGAAGAAAGCATAAAAAGAAATAAACTAGCATGGATGATACAATGAAAAAGTATGAACACCGACATCTAGCAATGAGTGTGTGTGAACATAAATATAATGTCGGTGAGAAATACATACTCCCCCAAGCTTAGGCTTTTGGCCTAAGTTGGTTTATGGCCACGGCTGGCCTGGCGGATATCCATAATAATAGTTGGGGTCGTACTGCGATGAGGAAGAAGAAGGCTCCGATTGCCATTGGCTGGCAATCATCTCCGGATCCCACTAATAGATAGACTGTTGTGAAGGATCAAATTGTGGTTCCGGTTCTGGCTCCTCGGCTGGTGCAGGGTTTCGGTAGGCGTGAATAGCCGTCAACGGAACAAGGTACGTGTCTACAGTCAAATCAAACAAAGAAGGAGCAGGCAAGGTAATAGTCTCAGGATGATGTTTATTAAAAAACAATTGATATTTAAGCTCTCCTGCCCTATTCTTAATAATAAAATCATGTGCCACCATACTTTTATAATCTAGATAAACACGAGGCAGCACTTTTTCTTCCTTCTCAGCATGCCTAATAGGTATGTTAAAATGTGCAGCTAGGCGTGTAGCATATATGCCTCCAAAGATGGGGCCCTTTGTACAGTTCAGATTTAACCGTTTAGCAATAATACCGCCCATACTAAAAGTGTTATCACTGTATAAACCTTGGAGCAAAATAATAATATCAGGGATACTAAGGTTTCCACAGTTTCCGCGACCAATTAAGCAACGACTAGCAAATAATGCAAAGTAACGTAAGACAGGAAAATGTATGCTAGTGATTCGTGCATCGAAAACCTTCCTAGTTCCTACAGTGATAGTATCAATAAATCCCTCCACATCATCACGATGTGGTTCTTCTGTCTTGCCCTCAAAAGGGACTAAACAAATCCGACAAAAATCATAAAGTGACATTTCCTTATGCTCATCATATAAATGAAACTCCACCGTAGGTGGTGAGTTCCTAGAATGAAAATGAAAGTTTTGCACAAAGGTATTTGTGAGTAAGAGATACTGATCACATTGGTCGTGGAGGAAAGCGGTGAGGCCTGAGCCAATTCATTAAAATCTTCATAAATCCCAGCTGCTCTCAAGAAATCCTCGGAAGGCCATTCACACGCCCGAACCTCCGCGGTGCGCGGCAAATTATACTTAGGCTTCGGTGCCTTTTCCTTCGAGCTTTGGATCGATGAGCCCCTCAATAATCTCCTCGTCATTTTCTGAAAAAAATTGAAATTTTTTGTAACTTCAAAATAAAAGTAAACTAGACTCAATAATATTGATAGCAACTACTCCTACAAGTGCCTAGGGCCTACATCATGCATCAAAACTACTTTTGACGATATAAATTTGACATGCAAGCTCAATAACAGGGTCACCTAAGCAAAAATTTGCAATGAATAAAGCACTAGAACAAAAACTAATTGGACCAATGGAGGAGTCACATACCAACGAACAATCTCCCCAAGCAGTTTTGTGAGAGGTGCTTTGAGCAAGGAGATCGAAAATGGCAGCAAGATGAGCTAGAACTCGTGCTTGAGCTGGTTATTCGTGTTTGCGGGAGGAATATGAAGTGTGTGGGTGCAAGAATAAGTGGAGGAGGGCCACCGTGGGCCCACGAGGTAGGGGGCGCGCCCTCCACCCTCGTGGCAAGGTGGTTGGCCCTCTTGGTGTGTTCTTTGTTCCATAAATCCTCAAATATTCTAGAAAAAATCATATTTAATTTTCAGGGCATTTGGAGAACTTTTATTTTCGAGGTATTTTTATATTGCACGGATAATCAGATAACAGACAGAAAATTATTTATTTTTACTTTATTTCAACTAAATAACAGAAAGTATAGAGAGGGTACAGAAGGTTGTGCTTCTAGTTTCATCCATCTCATGCTCATCAAAAGGAATCCACTAACAAGGTTGATCAAGTCTTGTTAACAAACTCATTCGGATTAACATGAAACCGGAGAAATTTCGAATAACACTAGGTTACCTCAACGGGGATATGCACATCCCCAATAATAAGTATGTCATATTTCTTCTTGACAGTAGGAAGAGGAAATTCGAAACCTCCAAATATAATCGATGGAATTTTTCCGATAGAATTGATACTATGAACTTGAGGTTGTTTCCTAGGAAAGTGTACCGTATGCTTATTAACATTAATATGAAAAGTGACACTGCCTTTGTTGCAATCAATAACAGCACCTGCAGTATTAAGAAAAGGTCTCCCAAGAATAATAGACATACTATCGTCCTCGGGAATATCAAGAATAACAAAGTCTATTAAAATAGTAACGTTTGCAACCACAACAGGCACATCCTCACAAATACCGACAGGTATAGCAGTTGATTTATCAGCCATTTGCAAAGATATTTCAGTAGGTGTCAACTTATTCAAATCAAGTCTACGATATAAAGAGAGAGGCATAACACTAACACCGGCACCAAGATCGCATAAAGCAGTTTTAACATAGTTTCTTTTAATGGAGCATGGTATAGTAGGTACTCCTGGATCTCCAAGTTTCTTTGGTATTCCACCCTTAAAAGTATAATTAGCAAGCATGGTGGAAATTTCAGCTTCTGGTGTCTTTCTTTTGTTTGTAACAATATCTTTCATGTACTTAGCATAAGGATTCATTTTGAGCATATCAGTCAATCGCATACGCAAAAAGATAGGTCTAATCATTTCAGCAAAGCGCTCAAAATCCTCATCATCCTTTTTCTTGGATGGTTTGGGAGGAAAAGGCATGGGTTTCTAAACCCAAGGCTCTCTTTCTTTACCATGTTTCCTAACAGCAAAGTCTTTCTTATCATAACGTTGATTCTTTGATTGTGGGTTATCAAGATCAACATCAGGTTCAATTTCTACATCATTATCATTACTAGGTTGAGGATTATTATGAACATCATCATTAACATTTTCATTAGGTTCATGTTCATTGCCAGATTGTGTTTCAGCATCAGACATAGAGATATCATTTGGATTATCAGGTGGTTCAGCAATAGGTTCACTAGAAGTTTGCATAGTTCTATCATTTTTCTTTTTCTTTCTTTTAGAAGAACTAGGTGCATCAATATTATTTCTCTGAGAATCTTGCTCAATTCTCTTAGGGTGGCCTTCAGGATACAAAGGTTCCTGAGTCATTCTACCAGTTCTAGTAGCCACTTTAACAGCATAATCATTTTTCTTACTATTCATCTCATTGAGAAATTCGTTTTGAGCTTTAAGTACTTGTTCTACTTGAGTGGTAACCATAGAGCATGTTTGCTAACAAGTTTAAGTTCACCTCTAATATTAGCCATATAATCACCTAAATATTTAATCATATCAGCATCTTGTTTTAATTGTTTACCAAAATAAGCATTGAAGTTTTCTTGCTTAAACATAAAATTATCAAACTCATCCAAGCATTGACTAGCAATTTTAGCAGGAGGGATTTCAGCTTTATCATCTTCAGCTTTGGGCATGAGCAACTATAATCTCTAATTGTCATTGCAAACATGTTTCATTCATAATAGGCTGAATCAGGAACGATGAAGTAATCATATTTACAAAAACCAGAGAGGCCGAGTTCATACCAGCTTTTCTCATCTCAATCAGTTCATCATATATCGTCATTATTGCCTTTCACTTGCACGACCAAATGGTGTGGATAATAATAATAGTGCACGTGCATTGGACTAAGCTGGAATATGCAAGAATTCAATACATGGGAGAAGACAAGGTCATATGGGCTCTTTGTTAGATCAACAATAATGCATATGAGAGCCACTCAACATTTTCATCATGGTCTTCTCCTCTCGACCCCCAAAGAAAAAGAAAATAAACAAAACTATTTACACGGGAAAGCTCCCAACAAGCAAAAGAAGAATGAGAAATCTTTTTGGGTTTTCTTTTTAATCACTACTACTACAGGCATTAAAAGTAAACTAGCTAAAAGCTACAACTATTTTTTTTGGTTTTCTTAAGGTTTTTCAAACACACAAGAAGAAAGCTTAAAAAGAAAATAAACTAGCATGGATGATACAATGAAAAAGTATGAGCACCGACAATTGGCATGAGTGTGTGAACATGAATGTAATGTCGGTGAGAGATACGTACTCCCCCAAGTTTAGGCTTTTGGCCTAAGTTGGTCTATGCCCATGGATGGCCTGGTGGATATCCGAAGTTGAAGCTAGGGTCGTACTGAGATGCATCAGCTATTGCCTGAAGAGCTGCATCTTGGAGGCGAGCTGCCTCCGCCCTCCTCTCGTACTTGTTCGCCTCCTCCCTGGTTATAACATATCTCCCTTTTGCCTGATAGTGAAAGAAAGTAGGAGCAGGGAGAGCGACGTGATAGGTGCGTCGTCTGTCAAAGATTAGTCGGTACTGGAGGGACTGGTCATTCCTCTCAACAAACGGATGATGAACCATAGCATTATAATCTAAATAAGCAGGAGGCAACTCAATATCATTTCCACGTATGGGTATCTCAAGAAAATCAGCTAAACGGGTTGCATAAATTCCACCAAAGAAATATCCATTAATACTATTATTATGCAACCTACGTGCAACAATGGCCCCCAAGTTATATTGTCTATCTCCTAATACAACACTCTTGAGAACACTAAGATCAGGAACACACATGTGACATGCCTCATCCTTACCATTAATGCATGTACCTATGAAGAGAGCAAAATAATGTATGGCAGGAAAATGAATGCTCCCTATGGTAGCTAGCGTGATTTCCCTAGATTCCCCCACAGTTATACTAGCAAGAAAGTCTTTATATTCAGATTCGCAAGGCTCACTAGCACTACCCCACTGTGGGAGTTTACGAGCAATATTAAAATCTTCTAAGTCCATGGTATAAGATTTATCATAAAGATCAAATAGGACAGTTTGAGAATTGTGTGATGATGTAAATTTAAACCTTCTCACAAATGAATCAGTTAAGTAGAGGTATTGCCGGCACTTATCTGCCTCGAAGCTCTCCAGATCAGCGTTACGCACATATGCGTCAAATTCTTCCTTGATTCCTGACCGAACCATGAAGTCCTATGACGGCCATTCACAAGGACACGCTTGAGCCTCCCTTGGTAGTTCATTGTCTGGCTTGCATATTGCGGGCCTTGGGCCTTGCTTCCTTGAGTAACCACCTTGATACATTTTCCTAAACATATTTCTTCCTCTGAAAAATTTCTGAAATTTTTAGTGACTCAAAATAAAAGTTAACCAAACTCAACAAAATTGATAGCAACTACTCCTACAAGTGTCTAGAGGCTATATCATGCATTAAAACTATTTTTGACCACATAAATTTGACATGCAAGCTCAAGAACAGGGTCACCTAAGCAGCAAAAATTTGCAATGAATAAAGCACTAGAACAAAAACTAATTGGACCATTGGAGGAGTCACATACCAAAGAACAATCTCCCAAAGTAGTTTTGTGAATGGAGCTTTGAGCAAGGAGATCGAAAATGGCAGCAAGATGAGCAAGAACTCGGGTTCGAGCTGGTAGATGATTTTTTCTGGAGCAAGACGAAGTGTGTGGGTGCAAGGATAAGTGGAGGGGACCCACATGGGGTCCACGAGGTAGGGGGCGCGCCCTCCACCCTCGTGGGCATGTGGCTGCTCCCCGTGATGTATTCTCAGTGCCAGATATTCTTAAATATTCTAGAAAAAATCATATTTCATTTTCAGGGCATTTGGAGAACTTTTATTTTTGGGGTATTTTTTTATTGCAAGGATAATTCAGAAAAACAGACAAAAAATACTATTTTTGCTTTATTTAATATAAATAACAGAAAGTAAAAGGAGGGTGCAGAAGGTTGTGCTTTCTAACTTCATCCATCTCATGCTCATCAAAAGGAATCCACTAACAAGGTTGATCAGGTCTTGTTAACAAACTCATTTCGAATAACATGAAACCGGAGAAATTTTGAATAACATTAGGTTACCTCAACGGGGATATGCACATCCCCAACAATAAGAATATCATATTTCTTCTTGACAGTAGGAAGAGGAAATTCAAAACCTCCAATAGTGATTATCGAAATTTTTCCAATAGAATTGATACAATGGACTTGAGGTTGTTTCCTCAGAAAGTGTATCGTATGCTCATTACCATTAACATTAAAAGTGGCATTGCCTTTGTTGCAATCAATAACAGCCCCTGCAGTATTCAAAAAGGTTCTACCCAGGATAATTGACATACTATCATCCTCGGGAATATCAAGAACAACAAAGTCCATTAAAATAGTAACGTTTGCAACCACAATAGGCACATCCTCACAAATACCGATAGGTATAACAGTTGATTTATCAGCCATTTGCAAAGATATTTCTGTGGGTGTCAACTTATTCAAATCAAGTCTACGATATAAAGAGAGAGGCATAACACTAACACCGGTTCCAAGATCACATAAAGCAGTTTTAACATAGTTTCTTTTAATGGAGCATGGTATAGTTCGTACCCCTGGATCTCCAAGTTTCTTTGGTATTTCACCCTTAAAATTGTAATTAGCAAGCATGGTGGAAATTTTAGCTTTCGGTATCTTTCTTTTATTAGTAACAATATCCTTCATTTATTTAGCATAAGGATTCATTTTAAGCATATCAGTCAAACGCATACGCAAAAAGATAGGTCTAATCATTTCAGCAAAGCGCTCAAAATCATCATCATCCTTTTACTTGGATGGTTTAGGAGGAAAAGGCATGGGTTTCTGAGCCCATGGTTCTCTTTCTTTACCGTGTTTCCTAGCAACGAAGTCTCTCTTATCATAACGTTGATTCTTTGATTGTGGGTTATCAAGATCAACAGCAGGTTCAATCTCTACATCATTATCATTGCTAGGTTGAGCATCAACATGAACATCATCATTAACATTATCATTAGGTTCATGTTCATTACCAGATTGTGTTTCAGCATCATAGATACAAATATCATTGGGATTCTCAGCTGTGTCAACAACAGGTTCAATAGAAGCATGCAAAGTCCTATCATTTTTCTTTTTCTTCCTCTTAGAAGGACTAGATGTATCAACATTAGCTCTCTGAGAATCTTGGTCAATTCTCTTGGGGTGGCCCTCAGGATACAAAGGTTCCTAAGTCATTTTATCTCCTCTAGTCATAACTCTAACAACATTATCATTTTCCTATTATTTAATTCATTGAGCAAATCATTTTGAGCCTTAAGCACTTGTTCTACTTGAGTGGTAACCATAGAAGCATGTTTACTAATAAGTTTAAGTTCACCTTTAACTCTAGACATATAATCACTCAAGTGTTCAAGCATATCAGCATTGCATTTCAATTGTCTGCCAACATAAGCATTGAAGTCTTCTTGTTTAACCATAAAGTCATCAAACTCATCCAAGCATTGGCTAGCGAACTTAGTAAATGGGATTTCGTATTTATCAAATATATAGAGAGAATTTACCTTTACTACCTGTGTCGGGTTATCAAGACCATGTATTTCTTCAATAGGCGGTAAATTCTTAACATCTTCAGCTTTAATACCTTTTCTTTCATAAATTTCTTTGCCTCTTGCATATCTTCAGGAATGAGAAATAGAATACTTCTTTTCTTTGGAGTTGGCTTAGGAGTTGGTTCAGGAAGTGTCCGACCATTTTCATTACTCAACATATTATTCAATAGCAATTCAGCTTGGTCAACAGTTCTTTCCCTGAAAACACAACAAGCACAACTATCCAGGTGGTCTATGGAAGTATTGGTTAGTCCATTATAAAAGATATCAAGTATTTCATTTTTCTTGAGAGGATGATCAGGCAAAGCATTAAGTAATCGGAGAAGCCTCCCCCAAGCTTGTGGGAGGCTCTCTTCTTCAATTTGCACAAAATTATATATTTCCCTTAAAGCAGCATGTTTCTTATGAGCGGGGAAATATTTAGCAGAGAAGTAATAAATCATATCCTGGGGACTACACACACAACCAGGATCAAGAGAATTAAACCATGTTTTAGCATCACCCTTTAATGAGAATGGAAACAACTTAAGGATAAGGTAATAGCGAGTTTTCTCATCATTAGTGAACATGGTTGCTATATCATTTAATTTAGTAAGATGTGCCACAACAGTTTCAGATTCATAGCCATAGAAAGGATCAGATTCAACCAAAGTAATTAACTCGGGATCGTCAGAGAAATCATAATCCTTATCGGAAATAAAGATAGGTGAAGTAGCAAAACCAGGGTCATATTTCATTCTAGCATTCAAAGACTTTTCTTTAAGCTTAGCTAATAGTTTCTTAAGATCAGATCTATCATTGCAAGCTAAGAAATCTCTTGCAGTTTCTTCATCCATAACATAACCCTCCGGAACAACAAGAAATTCATATCTAGGGGGAGAATCTTCATCATCACTTTCATCAATATTATCAGTTTCAATAATTTCATTCTCTCTAACCCTAGCCAGTTGTTCATCAAGAAACTCACCTAATGGCACAGTATTATCAAGCATAGAAGTAGTTTCATCATAAGTATCATGCAAAGCAGAAGTGGCATCATCAATAACATGCGACATATCAGAATGAATAGCAGGTGTAGGTGTGGCAAGTTTACTCAAAATAGAAGGTGAATCAAGTGCAGAGCTAGATGGCAGTTCCTTACCCCCCCCCCCTCGTAGTTGAGGGCAAAATATTGGTTCTTTGATCTTTCAAGTTCTTCATAGTGATCAGCAGATATAAATCCCAAGTGACTCAAAGAATAGAGCTACGCACCCCGGCAACGGTGCCAGAAAATGGTCTTGATAACCCACAAGTATAGGGGATCGCAACAGTTTTCGAGGGTAGAGTATTCAACCCAAATTTATTGATTCGGCACAAGGGGAGCCAAAGAATATTCTCAAGTATTAGCAGCTGAGTTGTCAATTCAACCACACCTGGAAACTTAATATCTGCAGCAAAGTGTTTAGTAGTAAAGTAATATGATAGTAGTGGTAACAGTAGCAAAAGTAATATTTTTGGTTTTATAGTGATTGTAACAATAGCAACGGAAAAGTAAATAAGCGAAGAACAATGTATGAAAAGCTCATAGGCATCAAGAACTCACAACGGATCATAACACATAATAGGTGACTATAGACTTGCAAGATAGGATCAAGAACTCACATATATTCATGAAAACATAATAGGTTCAGATCTGAAATCATGGCACTCGGGCCCTAGTGACAAGCATTAAGCATAGCAAAGTCATAGCAACATCAATCTTAAAACATAGTGGATACTAGGGATCAAACCCTAACAAAACTAACTCGATTACATGATAAATCTCATCCAACCCATCACCATCCAGCAAGCCTACGATGGAATTACTCACGCACGGCAGTGAGCATCATGAAATTGGTGATGGAGGAAGGTTGATGATGATGATGGCGATGGATTCCCCTATCCGGAGCCCCGAACGGACTCCAGATCAGCCCTCCCGAGAGAGTTTAGGGCTTGGCAGCGGCTCCATATCGTAAAATGTGATGAATCCTTCTCCCTGATTTTTTTCTCCCCGAAAGTGAATATATGGAGTTGGAGTTGAGGTCGATGGAGCGTCAGGGGGCCCACGAGGCAGGGGGCGTGCCTAGAGGGGTAGGTGCACCCCCCACCCTCGTGGACAGGGTGTGGGCCCCCTGACGTGGATTCTTCCGCCAGTATTTTTTATATATTCCAAAAATAATCTCCGTTGATTGTCAGGTCATTCCGAGAACTTTTATTTGTGCACAAAAATAACACCATGGCAATTCTGCTAAAAACAACGTCAGTCCGGGTTAGTTCCATTCAAATCATGCAAGTTAGAGTCCAAAACAAGGGCAAAAGTGTTCGGAAAAGTAGATACGACGGAGACGTATCAACTCCCCCAAGCTTAAACCTTTGCTTATCCTCAAGCAATTCAGTATCAAAGTAGTATGGAAGTAATGGTAATAGTGGCAAAAGTAACAGTAGCAGTTTTGTAGCAATCGTAACAGTGGCAACGCAAAAGTAACTTAGCAAAGATCAATATGAAACGAGCGGCAATGGATCAATGATTAACAATTATGTCGATGGCATTCATCATGCAACAGTTATAACATAGGGTGAAAAAGAACTAGCTCCAATTCATCAATATAATGTAGGCATGTATTCTGAATATAGTCATACGTGCTTATGGAAAAGAACTTGCATGGCATCTTTTGTCCTACCCTTCCGTGGCAGCGGGGTCCTATTGGAAACTAAGGGATATTAAGGCCTCCTTTTGATAGAGTACCGGAACAAAGCATTAACACTTAGTGAATACATGAACTCCTCAAACTACGGTCATCACTAGGAAGTGTCCCGACTATTGTCACTCCGGGGTTGACGGATCATAACACGTACTAGGTGACAATAACTTGCAAGATCGGATCAAGAACACAAATATATTCATGAAAACATAATAGGTTCAGATCTGAAATCATGGCACTTGGGCCCTAGTGACAAGCATTAGGCATAGTAATGTCATAGCAACACCAATCTTAGAACATAGTGGATAATAGGGATCAAACCCTAATACAAAACTAACTCGATTACATGGTAAATCTCACCCAACCCATCACCGTCCAGCAAGCCTACGATGGAATTATTCACGCACGATGGTGAGCATCATGAAATTGGTGATGGAGGATGGTTGGTGATGACGATGGCAACTATTTCCCCTCTTCGGAGCCTAAAACAGACTCCAGATCTGCCCTCCCGAGGAAGAACAGGGCTTGGCGGCGGTCCGTATCATAAAACGCGATGAATCCTTCTCTCTGATTCCCCCCGAACGTGAATATATGGAGTTGGAGTTGAATTCGGTGGAGGTATGTGGGCCCACAAGGACAAAGGGCATGCCCCCACCCTTGTGGACAAGGTGTGGGCCCCCTTTGGTTGATTCTTTCACCAATACTTTCTATTTATTCTAAAAATGATCTTCGTGAAGTTTCAGGCCATTCCGAGAACTTTTATTTCTGCATAAAAATAACACCATGGCAATTCTGTTGAAAACAACGGCAGTCCGGGTTAGTTCCATTCAAATCATGAAAATTAGAGTCCAAAACAAGGGCAAAAGAGTTTGGAAAAGTAGATACGATGGAGAAGTATCAACTCACCCAAGCTTATCCCATTGCTTGTCCTCAAGCAATTCAATTGGCAAACTGAAAGTGATAAAGAAAAACTTTTACAAACTCGGTTTGATCTTGTTGTTGTAAATATGTAAAGCCAACATTCAAGTTTTCAGCAAAGATTATGAACTAGCCATATTCACAATAACATTTAGGTCTCACATTTACGCATATCAATGGTATAAGCAACTAGCGAGCAATAATAATAGATCTCGGATGACAACACTTTTACAAAACAATCATCATATGACATAACAAGATGGCATCTCGCTAGCCCTTTCTGAGACCGCCAAGCATAAATGCAGAGCACCCCTGAAGATCAAGGATTGACTAGACATTGTAATTCATGGTAAAAGAGATCCAGTCACAATCATACTCAATATAAATTAATAACAATGCATACAAATGACTGTGGTGCTCTCTAACTGATGCTTTTTATAAGAGGATGATGACTCAACAATAAAAGTAAATAGATAGGCCCTTCGCAAAGGCAAGCAGGGATTTGTAGAGGTGCCAGAGCTCAAGTTTTTAAAACAGAGATAAATAATATTTTGAGCGGCATACTTTCATTGTCAACATAACAACCAAGAGATCTCGGTATCTTCCATGCTACATACATTATAGGCGATTCCTAAATAGAATGGTAAAATTTATACTCCCCACCACCAACAAGCACACTCCACGACTAGTCCGAAATAACGGGTACCATCCAACTAACAATAGTCCTGGGGGAGTTTTGTTTGTAATTATTTTGATTTCATTTGAGCATGGGACTGGGCATCCCGGTTACCAGCCATTTTCTCGTGAATAATGAGCAGAGTCCACTCATCGTGAGAATAACCCATCTAGCATGGAAGATATTGACAGCCCTAGTTGCTACATGAGCGATTCGAGCATACAGAACATATTATCATTTGAAGGTTTAGAGTTTGGCACATGCAAATTTACTTGGAATGGGAGGTAAATACCGCATATAGGTAGGTATGATGGACTCATATGGAACAACTTTGGGTTTATGGAAGTGGATGCACAAGGAGTATTCCCGCTTAGTACAAGTGAAGGCTAGAAAAAGACTGGGAAGCGACGAACTAGAGAGCGACAACAGTCATAAACATGCATTAAGATTAACCAACATTGAATGCAAGCATGAGTAGGATATAAATCACCATGAACATAAATATCATAGAGGCTATGTTGATTTTGTTTCAACTACATGCGTGAACATGTGCCAAGTCAAGCCACTCGAATCATTCAAAGGAGGATACCATCCTATCATACCACATCACAACCATTTTAAAAGCACGTTGGCATGCAAGGTAAACCATTATAAACTCCTAGCTAATCAGCATGGCATGAGTAACTATAATGTCTAATTATCATTGCAAACATGTTTCATTCATAATAAGCTGGATCAGGAACGATGAACTAATCATATTTACAAAAACAAGATAGGTCGAGTTCATACCAGCTTTTCCTCATCTCAATCACTTCATCATATATCATCATTATTGCCTTTCACTTGCACGAATGAACGGTGTGGATAATAATAATAGTGCACGTGCATTGGACTAAGTTGGAATCTGCAAACATTTATTCAAAGGAGAATACATGATAATATGGGCTCTTTGTTAGATCAATAATAATGCATATGAGAGCCACCCAACATTTTCGTTGTGGTCTTCTCCTCTCGACCCCCCAAAAAACAAAAGAATTTCAAAGAAACACACTGAAATGTTTTTGGTGTTTTTGTTTTTCTGAAGGGAAGTAAAACAAGAACGGGAAAAACTATTTACACGGGAAAGCCCCCAACAAGCAAAAGAAGAACGAGAAATGTTTTTGGGTTTTCTTTTAATACTAGTACTAAGCATGCATGGAAAGTAAACTAAACTAGACCTAATTTTTTATTTATCTTAAGGTTTATCAAACACGCAAGAAGAAAGCAGAAAAGAAATAAACTAACATGGATAATAAAGTGAAAAAGTATGAACACCAACAACTGGAATGAGTGTGTGAACATGAATGTAATGTCGGTGAGAAATACGTATTCCACCCAAGCTTAGGCTTTTGGCCTAAGTTGGTCTACGCCCATTGATCAAAATAGCCCTCTCCGGTGTACTGAGCAGGATCCTGGGGGTTCCACTGGTTAGCGAGCTCCTATGGTGCCCACTGATAAATAGAATCCTGATATGGGTCAGGTGATGGCTCTGGCTCAGGAACTGGGGATCACGTCCCCTCCCAGTATGCATGAATGTCCGCGGGCAAAACGAAGTACCTGCCTGAATGAATATCGAACAAAGTAGGTGCAGGCAAGGTAATAATCTGAGAAATATCCTTGCTAAATATCAACTTACAAATGAGTCTCTTTTCCTCATCATAGCGAATAAACTTATGTGCTACCATGCTTTCATAATCTAAGTATATAGTGGGTAGCATTTTCTCCTACAAGTGCCTAGAGGCTATATCATGCATCAAAACTACTTTGGACCATATAAATTTGACATGCAAGCTCAAGAACAAGGTCACCACAGCAGCAAAAATTTGCAATAAATAAAGCACTAGAACAGAAACTAATTAGACCATTGGAGGAGTCACATAATGAAGAACAATCCACCAAATCAGTTTTGTGAATGGAGCTTTGAGCAAGGAGATCGAAATGGCAGCAAAATGAGCAAGAACACGGGTTTGAGCTATGGGATGACTCTTTCTGGAGGAAGATGAAGCGGATGGGTGCTGGAATAAGTGGAGGGGACCCACGTGGCACCCACAAGAAAGGGGGCGCGCCCTCCACCCTTGCGGCCCACTAGTGAGGCCCCCTAGTGTGTTCTCAGTGCTAAAAGTTCTCAAATATTCTATATAAAATCATACTAAATTTTCAGGGCATTTGGAGAACTTTTATTGTGGGACATTTTTTATTGCATGGATAATTCAGAAAAGAGACAGAAAATACTATTTTTTCTTTATTTATTCTAAATGACAGAAAGTAAAAAGTGGGTACAGAAGGTTGTGCCTTCTAAATTCATCCATCTCATGCTCATCAAAAGTAATCCAATAACAAGGTTGATCAAATCTTATTAACAAACTTCTTTCGAATGACATGAAACCAGAGAATTTTCGGATGACACTAGGTTACCTCAACAGGGATATGCATGTCCCCAACAATAAGAATATCATATTTCTTTTTGGCGGTAAGAAGAGGAAATTCAAAACCTTCAATAGTAATCGTTAAAATATTTCCAATAGAATTGATACTATGAGTTTGAGGTTGTTTCATCGGGAAGTGTACCATATGCTCATTACCATTAACATGAAAAGTGACATTGCCTTTGTTGCAATCAATAATAGCCCCTGCAGTATTCACAAAGGGTCTACCAGGGATGATTGATATATTGTCGTCCTCGGGAAAATAAAGAATAACAAAGTCCGTTAAGATAGTAACGTTTGCAACCACAACACGCACATCTTCACAAATACCGATGGGTATAGCAGTTGATTTATCAGCCATTTGCAAAGAAATTTCAGTAGATGTCAACTTATCCAATTCAATTCTATGATACAAACAGAAAGGCATAACGATAACACCGGCTCCAAGATCACATAAAGCAGTTTTAACATAGTTTCTTTTAATGGAGTATGGTATAGTTGGTACTCCTGGATCTCCTATTTTCTTTGGTATTCCACCCTTAAAAGTACAATTAGAAAGCATGGTGGAAATTTCAGCTTCAGGTATCTTTCTTTTATTAGTAACAATATCTTTCATATACTTAGCATAAGGAGGCATTTTAAGCATATCAGTCAAACGCATACACAAAAAGATAGGTCTAATCATGTCAGCAAAGCGCTCAAAATCCTCAGCATCTTTTTTCTTAGATGGCTTAGGAGGAAAGGGCATGGGTTTCTGGACCCATGGTTCTCTTTCTCTACCATGTTTTCCAGCAATAAAGTCTCTCTTATCATAATGTTGATTCTTTGATTGTGGGTTATCAAGATCAACAGTAGGTTCAATCTCTACATCATTATCATTACTAGGTTGAGCATCAACATGAACATCATTATTAACATTATCACTAGGTTCATGTTCATCACCAGATTGTGTATCAGCATCAGAAATAGAAATATCATTAGGATTCTCAGGTTTATCTATAGCAGGTTCACTAGCATGCAAAGTCCTATCAGTTTTCTTTTTCTTTCTATTAGAAGGATTAGGTGCATCAGTATTAATTCTCTGAGAATCTTGCTCAACTCTCTTAGGATGGCCCTCGGGATACAAAGGTTTCTGGGTCATCTTACCACCTCTAGTCATAACCCTAACAGTATTATCAATGTTCGTATTATTCAACTCAGTAAGCAAACCATCATGTGCCTTAAGTACTTTTCTTACTTGAGTTGTAACCATGGAAGCATGTTTACTAATAAGCTTAAGATCATTAACAGTTCTACTCATATAATCACCCAAGTGCTCAAGCATGCAAGCATTACGTTTCAATTGCCTACTAACATAAGCATTGAAGTTCTCTTGTTTAACAATAAAATTATCAAACTCATTTAAGCATCGACTAGCAGACTTATTATAAGGAATATCACCTTCATCAAATCTATAGAGAGAATTTACCTCTACTACTTGTGTTTGAGCATTAAGACCATGTATTTCTTCAATAGGCGGTAAATTCTTAACATCTTCCGCTTTAATACCTTTTTCTTTCATAGATTTCTTTGCCTCTTGCACATCTTCAGGACTGAGAAATAGAATACCCCTTTTCTTCGAAGTTGGCTTAGGAGTTGGTTCAGGAAGTGTCCAATCATTATCATTACTCAATATATTATTTAATAGCAATTCAGCTTGCTCAATAGTTTGTTCCCCGAAAACCCAACCAGCACAACTATCCAGGTGGTCTCTGGAAGCATCAGTTAGTCCATTATAAAAGATATCAAGTATTTCATTTTTCTTCATAGCATGATCAAGCGAAGTATTAAGTTATTGGAGAAGCCTCCCCCAAGCTTGTGGGATACTCTCTTCTTCAGTTTGCACAAAGTTAAATATTTCCTTTAAAGCAGCTTGTTTCTTATGAGCAGGGAAATATTATTGAGAGAAGTAGTAAATCATACCCTAGGGACTACGCACACAACCAGGAGCAAGAGAATTAAACCATAACTTAGCATCACCCTTTAATGAGAAAGGAAACAATTTGAGAATATAGTAATAGAGAATTTTTTCCTCATGAGCGACTAGGGTGGCTATATCATTCAATTTAGTAAGATGCGCCACAAACAGTTTCAGATTCATAACCATAGAAAGGATCGGATTCAACCAAGGTAATTAACTCATGATTGACAGAGAATTCATAAACCTTATCAGTAACAAAGATATGTGAAGTAGCAAACATAGGGTCATATTGCTTTCTAGCATTCAAAGACTTTTCTTTCAGCTTATATAGCTAACAATTTCTTAAGATCATCTCTATCATTACAAGCAAGAAAGTCTGTAGCAGTTTCCTCATCCATAATATAACCCTCAGGTACAACAGGCAATTCATATCTAGGGGAAGAATCATAATCTTCAATTTCAATAATATCATCACTTTCAGAAATTTCATTTTCTCTAACCCAAGAAAGTTTTTCATCAAGAAATTCACCAAGTGGCACAGTATTATCAAGCAGGGAAGTAGTTTCATCATAAGCATTATGCATAGCAGAAGTGGCATCATCAATAACATGTGACATATTGGAATCAATATTAGGTGTAGGTGTTGCAAGCTTACTCAAAACAGAAGGTGAATCAAGTGCAGAGCTAGATGGCAGTTCCTTACCTCCCCTCGTAGTTGAGGGAAAAATGTTGGTTCTTTGATCTTTCAAATTCCTCATAGTGGTCAATAGATATAAATCCCAAGCGACTCAGAGAATAGAGCTATGCTCCCTGGCAACGCTGCTAGAAAAAAGTCTTGATAACCCACAAGTATAGGGGATCGCAACAGTTTTCGAGGGTAGAGTATTCAACCCAAATTTATTGATTCGACACAAAGGGAGCCAAAGGATATTCCCAAGTATTAGTAGCAAATACTCAGACACTTGAAAGACTTAATATCTGCAGCAAAGTATTTAGTAGCAAATTAGTATGGAAGTAACAGTAACAATGGCAAAAGTAACAGTAGCAGTTTTGTAGCAATCGTAACAGTGGCAACGGAAAAGTAACTTAGCAAAGATCAATATGAAACGAGCTCATAGGCAGTGGATCAATGATGGATAATTATGTTGGATGGCATTCATCATGCAATAGTTATAACATAGGGTGACACAGAACTAGCTCCAATTCATCAATATAATGTAGGCATGTATTCCGAATATAGTCATACATGCTTATGGAAAAGAACTTGCATGACATTATTTGTCCTACCCTCCCATGGTAGCGGGGTCCTATTGGAAACTAAGGGATGTTAATGCCTCCTTTTAATAGAGTATCGGACCAAAGCATTAGCACTTAGTGAATACATGAACTCCTCAAACTACGGTTATCGCAGGAAAGTGTCCTGACTATTGTCACTCCAAGGTTGCCGGATCATAACACATAGTAGGTGTCTATAACTTGCAAGATCGGATCAAGAACACAAATATATTCATGAAAACATAATAGGTTCAGATCTGAAATCATGGCACTCAGGCCCTAGTGACAAGCATTAGGCAGAGCAAAGTCGTAGCAACATCAATCTTAGAACATAGTGGATACTAGGGATCAAACTCTAATAAAACTTACTCGATTACATGGTAAATCTCATGCAACCCATCACCGTCCAGCAAGCCTACGATGGAATTACTAACGCACGATGGTGAGCATCATGAAATTGGTCATGGAGGATGGTTGGTGATGACGATGGCGACGATTTCCCCTCTCTGGAGCCTAAAACGGACTCCAGATCCGCCCTTCCGAGGAAGAACGGGGCTTGGCGGCGGCTTCGTATCGTAAAACGCGATGAATCCTTCTCTCTGATTTTTTTCTCCCCGAACGTGAATATATGGAGTTGGAGTTGAGGTCGGTGGAGGTCTGTGGGGCCCACAAGGACAGAGGGCGCGCCCCCACCCTTGTGGACAGGGTGTGGGCCCCCTTCGGTTGATTCTTTCGCCAATATTTTTATTTATTCCAAAAATGATCTCCGTGAAGTTTGAGGTCATTCCAAGAACTTTTGTATCTGCACAAAAATAACACCATGGAAATTCTGTTGAAAACAGCGTCAGTCCGGGTTAGTTCCATTCAAATCATGCAAATTAGAGTCCAAAACAAGGGCAAAAGAGTTTGGAAAAGTAGATACAATGGAGATGTATCAGCTTGAGGTCGGACGATCATTGGAGATTGAAGCTGGGCCCTGGTCCTTGAGCGTTGTTTCCATACTGGGGCTCGACACCAAGTTGATTTGGGCCAGGGATAGTCCCTGGCTACCGATCGTCGACTCATCGCAAGGGCTCGAGGCCAAAGGAGTGTCTTGGGGAGAGGGTTCGGCCGGGAATGACTCTTGGCGTCCGAACCTCGCTTCTGCATCGAGGCTGAAGATGGGTCCTCGACAGGTATTGTGAGCGTGACCGGAGGGGATTCCTGGCCTCCGCTCAAGGTGGAGCCGTCCGGGCTTAAGGCTGGCAGAAGGACTGGAGCCGTTCCATAGATCGGATTGATGAGAGGCTCTAGGGCGGGCATGGTGAGGCCCATGGGGGTGCGGGGAGAGGTCGTGAATCCGGTGAAGACTAGATCGCCCCATTCATCTGCAGTGTATTCCAAATTGCCTAATCGAATTCGGTGCTCGGGGGCAAAGTTGTCGACTTGGTCTAGATGATTAGTTCGGCTGGCGTGCAGCACGATGCTGCCGAACACGAAGAGTTCGCCAAGGACGAAGAGGTTCCCGGAGCTGACGCCCTCTCCGATGATCAGGCGGGCCATTGATCCTCGGGTGATCTAACAGCGGAACTCTCAATGAAAGCACCAATGTCGGTGTCAAAACTGGCGGATCTCGGGTAGGGGGTCCCGAGCTGTGGATCTAGGATCGATGGGGAACAAGGGATGATGAACACAGTGTTTACCCAGGTTCGGGCCCTCTCAAAGAGGTAAAACCCTACGTCCTGCTTGATTGTATTGGATGTGTAATATGGTTACAAAGTAGATCTACCTCGAGATCAGATGAGCTAAACCCTAAGTTGATGAGGTGATGAATGTAGCTCTAGTCCTAAAGACTAAAACACCCTGGTTTTATAGGCACCAGTAGGGTTACAGTTACACACGATTGTTTACAAACAAAGGAAGATCCTGCCTAATCTTGGATTGGAGGACATACCACGGCTCCGAAGATTCCCTATCCAGTCATGGATCCACACCCCAGCTCAGTCCCATAATCGCCCATCGATCCGGCCCAAACATAACAGGTAGGCAGCCCGAGGACCCCTTAATCCAAGACTCCCTCACCCTCCCCACTATATATAGGAGTGTGGGAGGGTTGGAAGCGAAGCTCTATCCCCTTCTGCAAGGAGGGGAGGCATCCAAGGCAGGAAACTTGCCTCCCAAGTCAAGTGGACTCCCTCCCACTTAGGGTTTCTCCTTCCCAGGCGCATGGGCCTTGTAGGGGCTAGTTCCCTTGGCATATTAAGGCCAGAGCACCCCCCCTATAGCCCATGCTACTGTATGGGACGTGGTGGAACCATCCAAGGACTTTCGGACCCCTCCGGAACCTTCCGAAACCTTTTGGTGACTTCCCGGTACAATATCGAAAAAACCGGACTTTTTTCTGGAACCCGAGAACAACTTTCCATATATAAATCTTTACCTCCGGACCATTCCGGAGCTCCTCGTGATGTCTCGGATCCCATACGGTACTTTGAACAACCTTCGGACTTTCCACTATTAATATCTTAATACTACCCTAGCGCTACCGAATGGTAAGCGTGCGACCCTACAAGTTCGAGAATCATGTAGACATGACCGAGACTCCTCTCTGGTCAATAACCAGTAGCGAAACCTGGATACCCATATTGGTTCCCACATATTCCATGAAGATCTTTATCGGTTGAACTACGATGTCAAGGATTCAGTTAATCTCGTATACAATTCCCTTTCTCCAACGATATGTTACTTGCCCGAGATTCGGTCGTCGGTATCTCCATACCTAGTTCAATCTCGTCACCGGCAAGTCTCTTTACTTGTTCTGCAATACAAGATCCCGTGACTAAACTCATTAGTCACATGGTTGCAAGCCTCTTGTGATGTTGTATTACCAAGAGGGCCCAGAGATATCTCTCCATCACAAGGAGCGACAATCCCAGTCTCGATCCGTGCCAACCCAACAAACACCTTCAGAGATACCTGTAGAGCACCTTTATGATCACCCAGTTATGATGTGGTGTTTGGACACACACTAAGTATTCCTTCGGTGTCAGGGAGTTGCACGATCTCATGGTCTAAGGAACAGATGCTTGACATGATGAAAGTTGTAGCAAATAACTAAACGATCTGATGCTAAGCTTATGCTTGGATTTTCCATCACATCATTCTCCTAATGATGTGATCCCGTTATCAAATGACAACTCATGTCTATGGTTAGGAAACTGTAACATCCCAAAATGCTAAATTTTTGGAATGTTATATTAAATAAATAGTTTTGATTGTTTGTTTGATTGTTGTGTGAATGATTGGGTGAAATTGAGTGCAATTTGAAACTTTTTGGAAGTGGAATGAGAGGGAATAAAAGGACTTTCCCAAAAGTGTTTCCATCTGAAATGATTTGAAACCTCAATTGAAAGTAATGCAAACTTCATGCCACTCAAGGACTTTCAAGAGAGGAGATGAAATGACTTCTCCAAAGTTTAAATGAAAGAGAGTGGGGAGTTAAACCACTTTTGAAATTCCATTTGGAATCCCTCCCATTTGAATAATTTCAAATTCCTCTGACCCATTGCAAAATAAAGAGAGGAGTAATATGACACTCGAAACCAGGGGCAAATTTGAAATATATTTGAATGAGGAAAAACAGAAAAGATTTGGAAGTGGTTTGAATTTCAATTTCAAAACCATTTAGGAGTTATTTGACTTTTAATCAAATTATTTTTATCCTAAAATAAAATAAATGGAGATAAGGGTAAACTGATTCCCTTCAATGGAAAATTAGGACAAAATAATTTTGAAATCATTTTGGTATTTTAAAAATGATTTTTATTGGGTTGTATTGCAACAGTGGCATTGTCTGCTTTATTGGAATTTTTGTGGCTTCTATTTGTACATGAAAATATGTGCATGTTTTAGGATTTAGTTTTCTGAAAATTTTGGTATATAATATGTCTATATAAAAGTCTTATTGTTTTTCCTTTATTTAGTTTTCTTGTCTGTGCTTATTTCAAAAAAGAAAAAAAATGGCCGAAGCCAACGGACCGAGGCCCACCTACCCTTCTCTCTCTCTCCCTCCCTCGGCCCACTTACCATGCCCGCGCCCGAACCACCTCTGCATCGGTTGCCCGCCCCCTCGCTCATTTCCCCACTGCCGTTGATGCGCGGGGCCTACTGTCCGACCCGACCTGCTCCTCCTCTTCTTCCTCCCCACGCCAAGTCGCGCCGCCGCCGCCGGAATACCGATCTTCTCGGGATCACGAATCCCCTCGCCCCCTTCTCCAAGCACCCCCCCCTACATATACCTCTCGCCCCTCGTCCGATTCCCCCTTAAATCCCCTACTCTCGTCACCTCTCCTCGTCGCAATTTCTCGCCGGAGTCCGCCTCCGCCGCTGCACGCCGTCGCTCACTCCGCTGCCCACGCTCACCTCCGACCTCTCCCAACACCACCAACAGCCGCGCCACCCTCTACCGCGTCGCCCTGTTCCCTCTTTTCGCCGGAGGACCGCCGTAGGACCAACGCCGACGACCACCGACCGCCCTCTCCGCCTCGAGCTCACCGCCGACCGTCTCCAACCACCTCCGTCGACGCCACGACCATCGTTGGGGACGCCACGTGCTGCTGCACCTGCTTGTGGCCTTTTTCGACGCCGCCGACCATCGGAGACACCTAGCCGACGACGCCCGAAGCCCACGCCGCCGCCGACCACCGCGGTGAGCTCTCCACTCCCACTCCACCGTTAGATCTGCATCGGACGCGTTAGATTAGATCTTTTTTGGCCCCAAACCGTTTTCTGTTACGGTTAGGTCGTCCATCCGCTAGCTCTTTTCGGCCACCTCTTTAGTCCAGCCGCGTAGCGCCACGTGGCCATTGATCGATCATACTGTTTTTTTCTGTTTTAGTTTCAGAATAGTTTCTGTTTTAGATTGGTTATAAATTTTATGTTTTAGATCCAAATTGAGAGATTCTTTTTGCATTAGATTCAAAATTTGTTGAAGTTTCTGTTTGTACCATTGGATTTCAAATTTGAGTAGTTTAAAATTGAATTTGATGAAATTTATTCAAATCACTATTTTGGTCGTATCTTGAGTTTTATGAAATATTTTTTATTGATTCTTTTTGCTACTATTTTGTTATTGTTTTGTCTATACAGTAGTGTATAGTTTTTTATTTTTAGTTTATTTTAATTAGGTTTATTGCGAAAACAGTACTGTTTTGCTTATGTAGTTGTTTTAGTCATATAATTAGTGTTTTTAATTATTTTTAGTTAATTCTTTTTGTAGATTTTTACATGTTGTCATATGTTTCTGTTAGACTATAGTAGATAAATTTTTGTAGTTATTTATTAGTGTTTAGCTACTGTTTTAGTATTTGTTTGTTTAGTTCATAGTGATAGTTGATAAAAATAGTTTTATTAGTTTTAATGTATTTCTTTTTGCCACTTCAATATATGTTGTTATTGGTTCTCTTATTTATAAGTAAAATAAGTTTTCATAAATTATTTTAGTATTGTTTACTATTGTCTTAGTGTTTTCTAGTTGTTATAGTTGTTCTAGTGTTAACTAGATAGTTATAATAGTTTTTATACTAGTTCTTTTTGCTAGTGAATGCTTTAGTAAATTATTTTCTGTTGTTTCATTAGAATTATATTTTCTTTGTTGTAGAAAAAAATTGTTAGAGTAATTTGGTGTTGCTACGAGAGTATTGTCTGTTATTGTGTGAGTTGGTTTCTCCCTTGCTTTCTTGAACTTTTTTTTTGAATTCTATTTGGTTTTCTTTGACTTCATTATTGTTTTATTTATTGCTTTTTGGTTGTTATTTTGATTGCTAGTATTGTTTGCTAGGATTATTACTTATGTGAGTGTAATGTTTGACTATATAGATTTCTCGGAGTGACGAATAGTTTATCAAAGATTCCGAGAGCGTTATTATCTTCATCAAGTAATACCAGGCAAGTTCACCTTGACCATGTTTTTCATACCTATGTTTTATTTGCATGTAGTAGCACCCTTTCAACAATCCCTCCAGTAGTGTTATTGAACCTTTAGTTGAGTAGATTGCATGAGGTAGAAACCCATCTCCCTGTTATCAAGCCCGGGACATTATGTAGTTTAAATGCTATGCTATAGTAGACAGGGTTGGTATGAATGATCAGGAGTGGTGTGAGAATGGAGGACTCTACGTCAATGAAGACAAATTCATGATGGCGTCGGCAAGGACTACATCTTCAGGACTTCAAGACTTCAAGATTTCGAGACTCAAGACAAGAATTCAATACACACTACTGGGTGAAAGACAGTTGACGGGCACCCTGGAGGAAACAGTGGATGGCTGGGATGCATGGAGAAGCGCCATGACATCTTCCGGAAAGCTTCACCCAGACTCAAAGAGACGGAAGAATACTTCATGCCCGGAAGCTTACATGTGCAACCGCAAGTCACTATGGGCTCTGGCTTGGTTGACCCTGGTGGTGACTCTGGCTGGGACGGTGCTAGCAGATGTAGAACTACGGTTGGATTGGATGAGCATCGAACAGTGGTCAGGGGAACTCTTTGGAAGACCATGTTTCGGTCATCTTGTTCTCAAATAACCTGAAGTGCGAGAACATAAAAAGAGGGATCAAATCTTGCAGGTAAAGTGTACAAACCTCTGCAGAGGGTTAAAACCTAATCAATTAGCTGTGTCCCCGGTTACGGACAATTTGAGCCTCTGGACTTGGATCTATCTCGGAACTCTCAACACCAGATTGATTACTTAATTGTGGGCAACTTATGATGATTCGGGCTATGAGACATCGGTTAGCGAAACCATGTCATGATAGAAAACTCCGTTGTACAGACTCCGGTTAATTCCTTTGATGTAGGGAAAATAAAACCAGCATTTATGCAAACAAAACTCAGATACAGAGCCACAAAGCCATATTGCATATAGTATAGTTTATCATTTGTTTTCTCTTATTGTGATCTTGCCGGTACATTCAATGTACTGACCTACACGACTGCAACGTATCATGTTGCAGATATTTCTTCGACAAGTAAGAGTTACGATACAGGGTTACGACCTACACTCAGCTTGTCGATGGCGTTGATGGGGCTCCACACCCGTTGATTGTTTCCGCTGAGACTTATAAGGTATATATCAGTTTTACGTTAATTATACATGTGATTTCACTTTGATATATACATTGATGTACTGTGTGTGCCAGTTGTAACACCCTCGATGCGACTATAGCTCCCACGTGTCGAGGCACGACTTAGAGACATAATCGCATTGAAGGCATATGTCGCAAGTTAGGCAATCTTCACAACATCCCATGTAATATGAACAACAAAGGGGAGATAACATAGTCGGCTTACACTCGCCACGTCAAACAAGTACATAAATAACATTACATCATCCAAACACTCATGGCCCGACTACGGCGCCAAAATAAAAGAGAACCCAACATGCGACACGGTCCCAATCACCCCCAACTGGGCACCACTACTGATCATCGGGAAAGGAAACATAGTAACGTTGAGAGTCTTCGTCGAACTCCCACTTGAGCTCGTACGCGTCTGCTGGAGCGGAATCATCAGGCCCTGCATCTGGTGTAATAGTAATCTGTGAGCCACAGGGACTCAGCAATCTCGCACCCTCGCGATCAAGACTATTTAAGCTTATAGGTAAGGCAGGGGTAAATATAAGTGGAGCTGCAGCAAGCGACTAGCAAGTATGGTGGCTAACTTATTCGCAAAAGAGAGCGAGAAGAGGAGGCAAAGCGCGAGCGAGAAACTAGAGAGCAACTTGCGCAAACATTACTCCAACACCGTGTCCACTTCCCGGACTCCGTCGAGAAGAGGCCATCACGGTAACACACTCAGTTGATTCATTTTAATTAATTAAGGTTCAAGTTATCTACAACCGGACATTAACAAATTCCCATCTGCCCATAACCGCGGGCACGGCTTTCGAAAGTTCAATCCCTGCAGGGGAGTCCCAACTTAGCCCATGACAAGCTCTCAGGGTCAACGAAGGAATAGACCTCCATCCAAGACGTTCCGATCAGACTCGGTATCTCGGTAATTCAAGACGCTTCGACAGGTTAAAACAAGACCAGCAACACCGCCCAAATGTGCCGACAAATCCCGATAGGAGCTGCACATATCTCTTTCTCAGGGCACACTCAGATGAGCCAGACGTCGGGTAGGCCAGCCTAGAGTTGCCCCTGGTAGCCCCGGACATCGCTCGGTTGGGCCAACACTCAGAGGAGCACTGGCCCGGGGTGGGGTAAAATAAGATGACCCTTGAGTCTGCAGAACCCAAGGGAAAGAAAAGGCTAGGTGGCAAATGGTTAAACCAAGGTTGGGCATTGCTGGAAAAGCTTTAATCAAGGCAAACTATCAAGGGGTTCCCATTATAACCCAACCGCGTAAGGAACGCAAAATCCGGGAACATAACACCGATATGACGGAAACTAGGGCGGCAAGAGTGGAACAAAACACTAGGCGAGAGGCCGAGCCTTCCACCCTTTACCAAGTATATAGATGCATTAAGATAACAAGATAATATAATGATATCCCAACAAGTGAATAAATGTTCCAACAAGGAACGGGCTCCAATCTTCACCTGCAACTAGCAACGCTATAAGAGGGGCTGAGCAAAGCGGTAACATAGCCAATCAACGGTTTGCTAGGACAATGGTGGGTTAGAGGTTGACATGGAAATTTGGGAGGCTTGAAAGCAAGTGGTAGGCGTCGTAGCAATGGCATAGCAAAAGAGTGAGCAAACTAGCATAGCAAAGATAGTAGTGATTTCGAGGGTATGATCATCTTGCCTGCACAGTTGTCAGAGTTGACTGGATCCTCAAAAGCAAACTCAACGGGCTCCTCGTTAGCGAACTCGTCTCCTGGCTCTACCCAAACAAGACAAACAAGCAACAAGGATACAATCAACCACGGGCAAGAACAAGCAATATGATGAAATGATGATATCCTATGCGGGATGCGATGCGGGATGCCAAATGCAAGATATGACAGGAAATGCATGAACCTGGCCTCAACTTGGAAATCCAAGTGTTCCACTGGAAAGATGAGATGAAATCACTTGAAAACGATATAAAGAACGCCGGAATCGGAGTTACGGTTTGGAAATGGCAAGCGATTCAAAAATGACACCGGTCTGCGATTTACAGCAAGTAGGCATCTAAATGCAATGAGATGAACATGCTACAGCACCCAAACATGACAACAAAATACATGGGAGAAATGCGCACAAGATGCTTAACAAAAGTCTAGCACTGAGCTACGGCCAAATCATCCATTAACAGGTTCAAACAAGCATGGCAAAAATGCAAATGGCAAACAGATCTCAGACTTAGTGAAATCAACACTTGTCTGGAATTTCAGATCAGGTAGCCCTCTTCGGAGCAACAAAACTACATGCTACAGGACCTGAACATGGCAAAGAAATACATGGCATGGAGCTACTCAACAGGCTTAACAAAAGTCCCTTAGTGACCTTGAGCCAAAAGGGATCAAAAAATATACTAACAAGCACACGAACATAGCAAAAACATAATCAGTTTTCGGACTTGGTGAAAACTGGGACATGCTGAGACATAACTCACGAAGGCATGTTTACGAGCTCGATGCACTCACTACGGTGCAAGTCATGGCAAGACAAGCATACACCCATCAAGAAGGCCCAAAATGCAAGCTAGACATGGCAAGAACAATAGCATAGCATGCACGGATCAACTACAACATCACCGGCAAAATTGCAAACAAGTTGACAATCTGCCCAGATTCACAAAGTAGCAAAAGTAGAGCTCGATTGACTCAAGCTAGGGTGCTCCATAATTGCAAACAAAGACATGTATGGATAGGGCACTACAATATTAACAAAAATCCCTTATTGATCATCCTCAAAAGAGGCACAGATCACTAGGAATCAACATGAACATATGGCATCATGAGATAAACAGCTCCAGGACAGTGAAATCACTAAGTCCCTGAAAACAGACTTAGCAAGTGCACCACTTTGCAAGCTTGCACAAGTCACCACACACATCCTAAAAATACATGGGTTGCACCTCTGGAGAGATGACAAAACCCTTAACAAAACACATGTAGAACTCACGGGCATAGAATGCACACAATAATCATGGCAAAAATGACAAAAGTGCTAAACGGAGTAGCAGATCTGACAATTAACTCAAGTATCCCTCTTCTAACAGCATTTCGGCATCAAGATGAACTCAAATGAAAATGATGCAATGGAATGAAATGATGTACTCTGTGAGATGAACATTTTGATATGCTATATGCCAAAACGGAGCTACGGATGCAAAGTTATGGAGCCGCGAACATGGGCATATGAACTAAAAATTCTGAGGACTTCGGAAAAATTCAACCTCCGGATCTGGATCTAGGGTTTCGGGGGCACGCGGGCCGAGGTTGGCCGGCGCGAGCTGGAGCTCGCCGGAGTGGCCGGGGAGCAAGGGGCCGGCCGGACCTTCGCCGGATCCGAGCCGGCCGGCGGCGTGCGGCGAGGCGGCGGCGGCGGGGCGGCGCGGTGCGGTGCGGGCGAGGCGGCGGCGCGGGGCGGCGCGGTGCGGCGGCGGCGGGGCGGCGCGATGCGGCGGCGGCGGGGCGGCGTGGTGCGACGGCGGCGGGCGAGGCGAGGCGGCGGCGGCACGGAGGGAGGCTGGCGGCGGGGCGGCTCGGCCCAGGCGGCGGAGGAGGAGGGCCCGCCCCGGGCCTGGCGGGCCGGCGGGAGGCGGCGGCAGGGAACGAACGTGGTGGCGACACGTGGCGGCGGCGGGGACGGCCGGACAATGTTCGTTGGCAGCTTTTTGTCCGGCGCGGCACGGGGACGATTTCTAGGGTTTCGGAGGTAGGAGGAGATCCGAAAACGGAGGGGTCTATTTATAGGCATAGAGGGAGCTAGCAGAGTCCAAATGAGGTGCGGTTTTTGGCCACGCGATCGTGATCGAACGCTCTAGATGATGGAGTAGAGTTTGGTGGGTTTTGGGCCAAATTGGAGGGGTGTTGGGCTGCAACACACACGAGGCCTTTTCGGTCCCTCGGTTAACCGTTGAAGTATCAAACGAAGTCCAAATGATACGAAACTTGACAGGTGGTCTACCGGTAGTAAACCAAGGCCGCTTGGCAAGTCTCGGTCCAATCTGGAAATGTTTGATCCCCACACACGAAAGAAAGCTAGAAATGACCACCGGAGGAGAACGAAGCGCCGGAATGCAAAACGAACAACGGGGAAAATGCTCGAATGCATGAGACGAACACGTATGCAAATGCAATGCACATGATGACATGATATGAGATGCATGACAACGATAACATCACATGGAGACAAAAATCTGAACCTGAAAAAATAAATATAACTTAACGCCGAAAACGGCAAGAGTTTGAGTACAAATAGGGAAAGTTACATCCGGGGTGTTACAACACTCCACCACTACGAAAGGATCTCGTCCCGATATCTAGGACTGAAAGAACGCCGGGTACTCAGAACGGAGGAGACCCTCGCGTTCCCAGGTAGCTTCACGGTCGGAATGGTGTGACCACTTGACTTTAAGAAATTTGATTGACTTGTTGCGAGTCTTGCGTTCAGTCTCTTCAAGAATAGCAACTGGGTGCTCACGATAAGAGAGATCTTCTTGGAGCTCAATGTCCTCGAAGTTAACGGTGCGGTCAGGAGTCTTGAAGCACTTTCGTAGCTGAGAGACATGGAACACGTCATGAACATTTGCAAAGTTTGAAGGAAGCTCGAGTTGATAGGCGAGGTCGCCTCTCTTGCTGACAATCTTGAAAGGTCCCACGTATCTAGGGGCAAGCTTCCCTTTGATACCGAAGTGACGAGTACCTTTCATAGGAGAGACACGGAGGTAAACATGATCTCCGATCTCGAAAGCCAAATCACGGTGCTTACTATCATAGTAGCTCTTCTGACGGGATTGGGCTGCTTTGAGGTTATCATGAATGACTTTGCACATTTCTTCTGCCTCTGTGATTAAGTCATTACCCAAAAGCTGACGTTCACCGGTTTCAGACCAGTTGAGAGGGGTACGGCACTTCCTGCCATACAGAATTTCAAAAAGGGCCTTGCCCGAACTTGCTTGAAAACTGTTGTTGTAGGAGAATTCAGCATAAGGAAGACAATCTTCCCACTTCATGCCGAAGGAGATCACACAAGCCCTGAGCATATCTTCAAGAATCTGGTTGACACGCTCGACTTGACCGCTAGTTTGAGGATGGAAAGCTGTGCTGAAGCGGATGTTGGTGCCCATGGCCTTCTGAAAAGAATCCCAAAACTTCGAGGTAAATATGATGCCACGGTCTGAAGAGATCACTTGAGGAATACCGTGCAGAGAGACAATACGAGAGGTATGGAGTTCCGCCAATTGAGCCGCAGTGATCGACTCTTTGATAGGCAGAAAGTGAGCCACTTTGGTGAGTTTGTCGATGACAATGAATATAGCATCATTGCCACGCTTGGACTTTGGAAACCCAGTCACGAAGTCCATTTCAATGTGGTCAAACTTCCATTCTGGAATGGCAAGAGGTTGGAGGAGACCTGCTGGCCTTTGGTGTTCTGCATTCACTCTTCTGCAGACATCACATTCATTCACGAATTGAGCGATCTCGCGCTTCATTCGAGTCCACCAATAAGCTAGCTTGAGGTCCTGATACATCTTCGTGCTCCCAGGGTGGACGGAGAGGAGAGAATTGTGAGCCTCGTTCATGATCACTTTACGAAGGTCACCTTTGGGTACAACAATACGATCCTCGAAGAAGAGAGTGTCCTTGTCATCAAGGCGGTAGCACTTGTACTTGGACTGACTCTTGGCAATCCCAATCTTCAACTTTTTCACCATAGCATCAAGAAGCCGGGCTTGGCGAATCTGGTCTTCTAAGGTAGGAGAGACTTGAAGGTTGGCGAGGAAACCTTGAGGAACAACTTGCAGATTAAGTTTGCGGAAAGCTTCACAAAGCTCGGGTTGATAAGGCTTAAGAATCAGACTGTTGCAGTAGGCCTTTTTGCTCAATGCGTCAGCAATCACATTGGCCTTGCCTGGAGTATACTCAATACTCGGATTATACTCTTGAGTCATTTCGACCCATCGAGTTTGCCTGAGGTTGAGATTAGGCTGAGTGAAGATGTACTTGAGACTCTTGTGATCAGTGAAAATGTCCACTTTTCTTCCCAATAGAAGATGTCTCCAAGTCAAAAGAGCATGCACAACTGCCGCCAACTCGAGATCATGAGTGGGGTAGTTCTTCTCATTAGGCTTCAACTGGCGAGAAGTATAAGCAACAACTTTCTTCTCTTGCATCAATACTGCGCCAAGACATTGGAGAGAGGCATCACAAAAGACCTCGTACGACTTGGATTCATCAGGCGTAGTCAGAACTGGAGCGGTAATCAATTTCTCTTTCAAAGTGTTGAAAGCAATATCACACTCCGGAGACCAAACATACTTGACGTGCTTCTGGAGAAGATTAGAGAGAGGCTTCGCGATCTTAGAAAAGTTTTCAACGAATCTTCGGCAATAGCTTGCGAGACCGAGAAAACTGCGGAGTTGCTTCACGTTCTGAGGAGGTTCCCAATTCACAATTGCAGACACCTTCTCAGGATTCACGGCAATGCCCTTGGCAGAGATGATATGACCAAGATAAAGAACCTCATCAAGCCAAAATTCACACTTGGAGAACTTGGCATAGAACTGATGTTCCCTGAGCTTATCAAGAACCAAACGCAAGTGCTTGGCATGATCTTCCTTGTTCTTCGACAAAACCAGAATGTCGTCGAGATAGACCAAAACAAAGTCATTGGTGTAGGCGTTGAAGATGAAATTCATCATGCGTGAGAACGTCGGAGGAGCGTTGGCGAGGCCAAAAGACATGACAGTGTATTCATAAGAACCAAAGCTTGTTCTGAATGTTGTCTTGGGAATATCTTCTTCACGAATGCGAATCTGGTGATAACCCATACGGAGATCAAGCTTGGAGAATACTTGGGCACCTTTGAGTTGTTCGAACAGCTCATTGATGTTGGGAAGTGGGTATTTGTTCTTGATGGTCTTCTTGTTCACTGGACGGTAATCAACACAAAGTCGGTTCGTTCCATCCTTCTTCTTCACAAAAAGAACACCACAACCCCACGGAGAAGAACTAGGCCGGATGAGACCCATTTTCTCTTGAATATCGAGTTGCTTCTTCAGCTCCTTCAACTCTTCAGGTCCGAGCTTGTAAGGACGTTTGCACACAGGTTCCGTACCAGGCTCAAGATCAATAACGAATTCAAATGGCCGGTGCGGAGGCATTCCTGGAAGCTCTTCTGGAAAGACGTCTTGGTATTCGCAAACGACTAGAATTTGAGAGATGGCGTCCAATTCACCCTTCTCATTGAGAGAAAACAAACGAATGGTATCATCACGAGCGGCAAAGACAATTACATCCTCAGACGAATGAGTCAATTGAATCTGCCTGGCTGCACAATCAAGCTGAGCCTTGTGCTTAGAAAGCCAATCCATTCCAAGAATAAGATCAATATCCGAGTTACCAAGAACCACCGGAGAAGAGAGAAACTTGTAATCGCCCAATGTGATAGAAACATCTAGGGCAATAGCGCTTGCATTCATGAATTTACCCGGAGAAACAACAGATAACTGTCTAGGCAAATCTTGCAAAGGCAACTCATGCTTAGAAACAAATGGCCTCGAAATGAAACAATGCGAAGCACCTGTGTCAAAAAGAACTTTAGCTGGAATATCATTAAGAGGAAGGTTACCCATGATCACATCTGACGAGTCCTCTGCCTGAGCTGCATCCATCAAATTGACCTTGGCGGACTTGGGGTTATGCTTGACCACAGCTGTACTTGCCGATCTGACAGGAGGAGGAGGAGGAGGAGGAAGACGCCTCTGGTTGAAACACTTGTTGGCATAGTGACCCTTCTATTGGCACTTGTTGTACGTGACCTCTGAAAGCGGACGGTGATACGGAGCACTCGATCTTGGAGGTTGAGACGAAGTCTTGTTCTGAAAGCCAGGGTTGGGTGGGTGGGAAGAACCACTGCCACCTTTGCTCTTCTACTGATACGGCCGACGGAACGGAGGAGGAGGAAGCCAAAACTTCTGCTGCTTGGCCACTTGAGTAGAGGAAGAAGGAGTAACATCTCTGACTCGCTTCTTGGAAGCATCAAACCTCAACTGAGCAGCCTCTTGCTTCAGTGCCATGTTGTAGAACTCATCGTACCTCAAGGGCTCGAAGAGAACAAGAGCGAGCTGGATATCTTCTCTGAGACCACCCCTGAACTGGTATATCATGCTCTTCTCATCAGGGATGTCCTTCTTGGCAAAGCAGGCGAGCTTCTGAAACAACTTGTTGTAGTCATAGACAGACAAAGAGCCTTGCTTCAGGTTGCGGAATTCCTCACGCTTGCTTTCAACCACGCTCTGGGAATATGATGAGCTCGGAAATCTCGACGGAAATCATCCCAAGTGATAACACGTCCACCTCTGGAGTCCTTGTACTTCTCGAACCATTCTGCAGCTTGATCTTTGAGTTGGAAGGAAGCGAACTTGACAAAGTCCTCAGGCCTGACGTTACTGCACTCGAAATGCTTGCACAGATCCACAAGCCAATCGTCAGCATCGGTTGCCTCAACACAATTGCTGAAAGTCTTTGGCCCGTTAGCAAGGAACTGGTTGAGTGTAGCAAAGTGACTCTGATTGCTGCCTTGATTCCCTTGACTGCCTTGATTGCGCTCTGGAAGAATTTGCATGATCAACTGTGTGTTTGCATTGGTTGCGGCCATCACAGCTTGCCATGCCTCTGGAGGAGGTGGAGGTGGAGGCGGATCAGGATTCGGAGTCGTGCGCGTTGGAGGAGCCATCCTGAAGAGGTTGACCACCATTAGCACAATGATAGACAATATTGAAGCTGAATCCATCGGAACGAAAATTGCAACATATAGTCTTCACATCCGAACAAAATGAACGAATGCATTCCTCTTAAAATGGTCACATATCCATAAATTGAGAAGCCACGTAGAATTAAGGTAGAGAAATAAATCAATAAGGTACGGATCAAGAACGAATAATCGGTAAGAAATCCCAATCTCAAACCAATATCCGTGGAAGAAGAACTAGAGCTACTAGAATTCCCACCTATGAAACTCTCGAACCTTTCCGGTTATGCAATCAGGTGTTGGGGATACAGGGGAAGCATAATATCTCACCCAAACTAGCAAATCCTACATCCAGCTGTATCCATCCTTCAACACATAACCAAGAAACCTTCGGAAACCATCTACCTCAACCTTCAAAAAGCATCCGTTATACAAGTTATGGCGATACTCCCGAACTCCCGCCCCAGTACTGGGTGGCGTCGAGGTTATCTCACCAACGAACTGCATAAAAGAAATTTTTGATGTCGGCGTAGTAACCTCAGGTATTCCAGAACTGCAACGATAAAATTATGATGACAACACCTCAGAGCTCAACTCCCTGGGACACTTCCACTAAACCCCTGACATGAGGCACCAAGTCAATGTTCTCATCATAAAACCATAGGAATGATTCCAAGATACCCGCGTGATCCTAAATTTTTTTTTTGTGAAATTTGAGAAGAGAAGAGTCAAAACTCTACGTCAGGATGCCTTACCAGAGCGATAAGGAGACTGGGAAGTAAAAGAATTCCTAAACTCTCCGATATATAATTCCTAAATGACTCAAAACATTTTTCTAGACACAACTCGGCCGCTAAAAATGATCAAGCAATGGAGCTCCTAAGGTCGGGGAAGGCTCTGATTACCAACTTGTAACACCCTCGATGCGACTATAGCTCCCACGTGTCGAGGCACGACTTAGAGACATAATCGCATTGAAGGCATATGTCGCAAGTTAGGCAATCTTCACAACATCCCATGTAATATGAACAACAAAGGGGAGATAACATAGTCGGCTTACACTCGCCACGTCAAACAAGTACATAAATAACATTACATCATCCAAACACTCATGGCCCGACTACGGCGCCAAAATAAAAGAGAACCCAACATGCGACACGGTCCCAATCACCCCCAACTGGGCACCACTACTGATCATCGGGAAAGGAAACATAGTAACATTAAGAGTCTTCGTCGAACTCCCACTTGAGCTCGTACGCGTCTGCTGGAGCGGAATCATCAGGCCCTGCATCTGGTGTAATAGTAATCTGTGAGCCATAGGGACTCAGCAATCTCGCACCCTCGCGATCAAGATTATTTAAGCTTATAGGTAAGGCAGGGGTAAATATAAGTGGAGCTGCAGCAAGCGACTAGCAAGTATGGTGGCTAACTTATTCGCAAAAGAGAGCGAGAAGAGGAGGCAAAGCGCGAGCGAGAAACTAGAGAGCAACCTGCGCAAACATTACTCCAACACCGTGTCCACTTCCCGGACTCCGCCGAGAAGAGGCCATCACGGTAACACACTCAGTTGATTCATTTTAATTAATTAAGGTTCAAGTTATCTACAACCGGACATTAACAAATTCCCATCTGCCCATAACCGCGGGCACGGCTTTCGAAAGTTCAATCCCTGCAGGGGAGTCCCAACTTAGCCCATGACAAGCTCTCATGGTCAACGAAGGAATAGACCTCCATCCAAGACGTTCCGATCAGACTCGGTATCTCGGTAATTCAAGACGCTTCGACAGGTTAAAACAAGACCAGCAACACCGCCCAAATGTGCCGACAAATCCCGATAGGAGCTGCACATATCTCTTTCTCAGGGCACACTCAGATGAGCCAGACGTCGGGTAGGCCAGCCTAGAGTTGCCCCTGGTAGCCCCGGACATCGCTTGGTTGGGCCAACACTCAGAGGAGCACTGGCCCGGGGTGGGGTAAAATAAGATGACCCTTGAGTCTGCAGAACCCAAGGGAAAGAAAAGGCTAGGTGGCAAATGGTAAAACCAAGGTTGGGCATTGCTGGAAAAGCTTTAATCAAGGCAAACTATCAAGGGGTTCCCATTATAACCCAACCGCGTAAGGAACGCAAAATCCGGGAACATAACAGCGATATGACGGAAACTAGGGCGGCAAGAGTGGAACAAAACACTAGGCGAGAGGCCGAGCCTTCCACCCTTTACCAAGTATATAGATGCATTAAGATAACAAGATAATATAATGATATCCCAACAAAAAATAAATGTTCCAACAAGGAACGGGCTCCAATCTTCACCTACAACTAGCAACGCTATAAGAGGGGCTGAGCAAAGCGGTAACATAGCCAATCAACAGTTTGCTAGGACAATGGAGGGTTAGAGGTTGACATGGCAATTTGGGAGGCTTGCAAGCAAGTGGTAGGCGTCGTAGCAATGGCATAGCAAAAGAGCGAGCAAACTAGCATAGCAAAGATAGTAGTGATTTCGAGGGTATGATCATCTTGCCTGCACAGTTGTCAGAGTTGACTGGATCCTCAAAAGCAAACTCAACGGGCTCCTCGTTAGCGAACTCGTCTCTCGGCTCTACCCAAACAAGACAAACGAGCAACAAGGATACAATCAACCACGGGCAAGAACAAGCAATATGATGAAATGATGATATGCTATGCGGGATGCGATGCGGGATGCCAAATGCAAGATATGACAGGAAATGCATGAACCTGGCCTCAACTTGGAAATCCAAGTGTTCCACTGGAAATATGAGATGAAATCACTTGAAAACGATATAAAGAACGCCGGAATCGGAGTTACGGTTTGGAAATGGCAAGCGATTCAAAAATGACACCGGTCTGTGATTTACAGCAAGTAGGCATCTAAATGCAATGATATGAACATGCTACAGCACCCAAACATGACAACAAAATACATGGGAGAAATGCACACAAGATTCTTAACAAAAGTCTAGCACTGAGCTACGGCCAAATCATCCATTAACAGGTTCAAACAAGCATGGCAAAAATGCAAATGGCAAACAGATCTCAGACTTAGTGAAATCAACACTTGTCTGGAATTTCAGATCAGGTAGCCCTCTTCAGAGCAACAAAACTACATGCTACAGGACCTGAACATGGCAAAGAAATACATGGCATGGAGCTACTCAACAGGCTTAACAAAAGTCCCTTAGTGACCTTGAGCCAAAAGGGATCAGAAAATATACTAACAAGCACACGAACATAGCAAAAACATAATCAGTTTTCGGACTTGGTGAAAACTGGGACATGCTGAGACATAACTCACGAAGGCATGTTTACGAGCTCGATGCACTCACTACGGTGCAAGTCATGGCAAGACAAGCATACACCCGTCAAGAAGGCACAAAATGCAAGCTAGACATGGCAAGAACAATAGCATAGCATGCACGAATCAACTACAACATCACCGGCAAAATTGCAAACAAGTTGACAATCTGCCCAGATTCACAAAGTAGCAAAAGTAGAGCTTGATTGACTCAAGCTAGGATGCTCCATAGTTGCAAACAAAGACATGGATGGATAGGGCACTACAATATTAACAAAACTCCCTTACTGATCATCCTCAAAAGAGGCACGGATCACTAGGAATCAACATGAACATATGGCATCATGAGATAAACAGCTCCAGGACTTAGTGAAACCACTAAGTCACTCAAAACAGACTTAGCAAGTGCACCACTTTGCAAGCTTGCACAAGTCACCACACACATCCTAAAAATACATGGGTTGCACCTCTAGAGAGATTACAAAATCCTTAACAAAACACATGTAGAACTCACGGGCATAGAATGCACACAATAATCATGGCAAAAATGACAAAAGTGCTAAACGGAGTAGCAGATCTGACAATTAACTCAAGTAGCCCTCTTCTAACAGCATTTCGGGCATCAAGATGACCTCAAATGAAAATGATGCAATGGAACGAAATGATGTACTCTCTGAGATGAACATTTTGGTATGCTATATGCCAAAAACGGAGCTACGGATGCAAAGTTACGGAGCCGCGAACATGGGCATATGAACTAAAAATTCTGAGGACAGGAAAAATTCAACCTCCGGATCTGGATCTAGGGTTTCAGGGGCACGCGGGCCGAGGTTGGCCGGCGCGAGATGGAGCTCGCCAGAGTGGCCGGGGAGCAAGGGGCCGGTCGGACCTTCGCCGGATCCGGGCCGGCCGGTGGCGCGCGGCGAGGCGGCGACGGCGGGGCGGCGCGGTGCGATGCGGACGAGTACCTTTCATAGGAGAGACACGGAGGTAAACATGATCTCCGATCTCGAAAGCCAAATCACGGTGCTTACTATCATAGTAGCTCTTCTGACGGGATTGGGCTGCTTTGAGATTATCACGAATGACTTTGCACATTTCTTCTACCTCTGTGATTAAGTCATTACCCAAAAGCTGACGTTCACCGGTTTCAGACCAGTTGAGAGGGGTACGGCACTTCCTGCCATACAGAATTTCAAAAGGGGCCTTGCCCGAACTTGCTTGAAAACTGTTGTTGTAGGAGAATTCAGCATAAGGAAGACAATCTTCCCACTTCATGCCGAAGGAGATCACACAAGCCCTGAGCATATCTTCAAGAATCTGGTTGACACGCTCGACTTGACCGCTAGTTTGAGGATGGAAAGTTGTGCTGAAGCGGATGTTGGTGCCCATGGCCTTCTGAAAAGAATCCCAAAACTTCGAGGTAAAGATGCTGCCACGGTCTGAAGAGATCACTTGAGGAATACCGTGCAGAGAGACAATACGAGAGGTATGGAGTTCCGCCAATTTCAAAAGCGACCGGTTGAGAGGGGTACAAGCAATATGATGAAATGATGATATGCTATGCGGGATGCAATGCGGGATGCCAAATGCAAGATATGACAGGAAATGCATGAAGATTAGGAGAGAGGCATCAATACTGCGCCAAGACCTTGGAGAGAGGCATCACAAAAGACCTCGTACGACTTGGATTCATCAGGCGGAGTCAGAACTGGAGCAGTAATCAATTTCTCTTTCAAAGTGTTGAAAGCAATATCACACTCTGGAGACCAAACGTACTTGACGTGCTTCTGGAGAAGATTAGAGAGAGGCTTCGCGATCTTAGAAAAGTTTTCAACGAATCTTCGGCAATAGCTTGCGAGACCGAGAAAACTGCGGAGTTGCTTCATGTTCTGAGGAGGTTCCCAATTCACAATTGCAGATACCTTCTCAGGATTCACAGCAATGCCCTTGGCAGAGATGATATGACCAAGATAAAGAACCTCATCAAGCCAAAATTCACACTTGGAGAACTTGGCGTAGAACTGATGTTCCCTGAGCTTATCAAGAACCAAACGCAAGTGCTTGGCATGATCTTCCTTGTTCTTCGAGAAAACCAGAATGTCATCGAGATAGACCAAAACAAAGTCATTGGTGTAGGCGTTGAAGATGAAATTCATCATGCGTGAGAACGTCGGAGGAGCGTTGGCGAGGCCAAAAGACATGACAGTGTATTCATAAGAACCAAAGCTTGTTCTGAATGCTGTCTTGGGAATATCTTCTTCACGAATGCGAATCTGGTGATAACCCATACGGAGATCAAGCTTGGAGAATACTTGGGCACCTTTGAGTTGTTCGAACAGCTCATTGATGTTGGGAAGTGGGTATTTGTTCTTGATGGTCTTCTTGTTCACTGGACATTAATCAACACAAAGTCGGTCCGTTCCATCCTTCTTCTTCACAAAAAGAACACCACAACCCCATGGAGAAGAACTAGGCCGGATGAGACCCATTTTCTCTTGAATATCGAGTTGCTTCTTCAGCTCCTTCAACTCTTCAGGTCCGAGCTTGTAAGGACGTTTGCACACAAGTTCCGTACCAGGCTCAAGATCAATAACGAATTCAACTGGCCGGTGCGGAGGCATTCCTGGAAGCTCTTCTGGAAAGACGTCTTGGTATTCGCAAACGACTGGAATTTGAGAGATGGCGTCCAATTCACCCTTCTCATTGAGAGAAAACAGACGAATGGTATCATCACGAGAGGCAAAGACAATTACATCCTCAGACGAATGAGTCAATTGAATCTGCCTGGCTGCACAATCAAGCTGAGCCTTGTGCTTAGAAAGCCAATCCATTCCAAGAATAAGATCAATATCCGAGTTACCAAGAACCACCGAAGAAAAGAGAAACTTGTAATCTCCCAATGTGATAGAAACATCTGGGGCAATAGCGCTTGCATTCATGAATTTACCCAGAGAAACAACAGATAACTGTCTAGGCAAATCTTGCAAAGGCAACTCATGCTTAGAAACAAATGGCCTCGAAATGAAACAATGTGAAGCACTCGTGTCAAAAAGAACTTTAGCTGGAATATCATTAATAGGAAGGTTACCCATGATCACATCTGACGAGTCCTCTGCCTGAGCTGCATTCATCAAATTGACCTTGGCGGACTTGGGGTTATGCTTGACCACAGCTGTACTTGCCGATCTGACAGGAGGAGGAGGAGGAAGACGCCTCTGGTTGAAACACTTGTTGGCATAGTGACCCTTCTGTTGGCACTTGTTGCATGTGACCTCTGAAAGCGGACGGTGATACGGAGCACTCGATCTTGGAGGTTGAGACGAAGTCTTGTTCTGAAAGCCATGGTTGGGTGGGTGGGAAGAACCACTGCCACCTTTGCTCTTCTACTGATACGGCTGATGGAACGGAGGAGGAGGAAGCCAAAACTTCTGCTGCTTGGCCAGTTGAGTAGAGGAAGAAGGAGTAACATCTCTGACTCGCTTCTTGGAAGCATCACACCTCAACTGAGCAGCCTCTTGCTTCAGTGCCATGTTGTAGAACTCATCGTACCTCAAGGGCTCGAAGAGAACAAGAGCGAGCTGGATATCTTATCTGAGACCACCCCTAAAACGGATCTCGCGCCTCGGATGTATGTCTAGGCAGATCAATCCACTTCGTGGAGAGAGTCGTCCATTGCCGCACATCGTATAGGGGGTCTGTTGTGGCAGCGGGTTCTCCTCGGTCGCCATTGTTGTCCCTTCTTTTCGTGCTCGAGCCCATGCTGCCCATGTCGTCACTTCTCCCCTCGCTCAGGCTTGCGGTCGTCTCCGTTGCCTGTTTTTCCTCTTTCTCAGGCCATTGCGACTGCTATCGGCGCCACGTCCACCCGTCGATCCAGTCACCAATGTGTGTGTGAGGGAGAGAGAGATAGAGGTAGGTAGGGAGGAAGGCGAACGGGACTGAATTCCAATAGGCCGAAGGCAAGGAACGGTTGAGCACCAAATGCTGAATGTGGGCACTTCCGGAGAAAATAAACATACGAAGGGAGACAGAAAGGTGAACCTACGAAGCTACAAAAGATAGGAGTAACTGTGATGGCGTGACATCGGGAGAATTGATAGAGGGATGACATGGCAACACCATTGATCAGGAAAAAAAGTCAGTGGAAGGATGAGTTGGTTTGTGTGGGGCATGTGTGATGAGGTGGATAGGTTGCATGTCAAGATAAATAGGATAGTGGGGATGAATCTCTTAGGTATATAGGATTAGTAATACGACTGTGGGGTCGTTGCTAGGGATTCTATAGGTGAAGTTCTTCTCACTTCATGGGATTATATTGGAGATTGACTCCTCTTTTGTGGTTTCTTCCTAGCAAATGAAAACTGGTACGTCTCCAATGTATATATAATTTTTTATTGTACCATGCTATTATATTATCTGCTTTGGATGTTTTATATGCATTAGTATGCTATTTTATATTATTTTTGGACTAACTTATTAACCTAGAGCTCAGTGTCAGTTTCTGGTTCCTTGTTTTTGAGTTTCAGAGAAAAGGAATATCAAACGGAATAAAACTTTGCGATGATTTTTCTTGGACCAGAAGACACCCACGGGACTTGGAGTCCAAGTCAGAAGAGCTATGAGGCGGCGGCAAGGGTGGAGGGCCCGCCCTAGGGGGGGCTACCTTGTGGGCTCCTCGGGACTCATCTGACCTAGCCCTTCGTCCTATATATTCACATATATTCCAAAACCCTTCAGGGGAGCCATGAAACCACTTTTCCACCGCTGCAACCTTCTGTACCCATGAGATCCCATCTTGGGGCCTTTTCCGGAAATCTGCCGGAGGGGGATTCAATCATGGAGGGCTTCTACATCAACCCTATTGCCCTTCCGATGAAGCGTGAGTAGTTTAACTCAGACCTACGTGTCCATAGCTAGTAGCTAGATGGCTTCTTCTCTCTCTCTTTGAGTATCAATACCATGTTCTCCTCGATGTTCTTGGAGATCTTTCCAATGTAATCTTCTTTTGCGGTGTGTTTGTCGAGATCCGATGAATTGTGGATTTATGATCAGATTATCTATGAATGTTATTTGAATCTTCTCTGAATTCTCGTATGCATGATTTGATATCTTTGTATTTCTCTTCGAATTATCGCTTTGGTTTGGCCAACTAGATTGTTTTTCTTGCAATGAGAGAGGTGCTTAGTTTCGAGTTCAATCTTGTGGTGTCCTCACCCAGTGAGAAAGTAGGGGTAGCAAGGCACGTATTGTATTGTTGCCATCAAGGATTAAAATATGGGGTTTTCATCATATTGCTTGAGTTTATCCCTCTACATCATGTCATCTTACTTAATGTGTTACTCTATTCTCTTGAACTTAATACTCTAGATGCAAGCAGGAGTCAATCAATGTGTGGAGTAATAGTAGGAGATGCAGGCAGGAGTCGGTCTACTTGACATGGACATGATGCCTATATGCATAATCATTGCCTTGGATATCCTCATAACTTTGCGCTTTTCTATCAATTGCTCGACAGTAATTTGTTCACCCACTGTATTATTTGCCTTCATGAGATAAGCCTCTAGTGAAACCTATGGCTCCGGGGTCTATTTTCCATCATATTAGTTTTCGATCTACTATTTTGCAATCTTTTATTTTATGATCTATAAACCCAAAAACCCAAAAATATTTTATCTTTTGTTTAGTTTTATCTATCTCTATCAGATCTCACCATTGCAATTAACCATGAAGGGATTGATAACCCCTTTATCACATTGGGTCCAAGTGTTTGATTGTTTGTGCAGGTGCATAGATTGGGGACTTGCTTGTACCTCCTACTGGATTGATACATTGGTTCTCTAACTAAGGGAAATACTTATCTCTACTTTGCTGCATCACCCTTTCCTCTCTAAGGGAAAAAACCAACGCAAGCTTAAGAAGTAGCAGGAAGAATTTCTGCTGCCGTTGCGGGGGAGGTCTACATAAAGCCTACCAAGTACCCACCATAAACTCTCATCTCTTGCATTACATTATTTTCCATTTTCCTCTCGTTTTCCTCTCCCCCACTTCTAAAACAATTTTCAGAAAAACACAAAAAGATTTGCCTTTTTATTCGCCCTTCTTCTGTTTGTCTTTTCATTTGCCTTTTGCTCTTCTATTTGCTAGATCGGTTCGTTGCCACCATGTCTGAGTCTGAGAAGGTTCCCATCGAAAAAGATAGTAGTAATCTTCAGAAAAATTATGATGACCTTGCTAATAATGATCCTCATGAAGAACCTACTTTTATGCATACAAAGAAAATTCATATTGGTAGCGGTTATATTATTGGCAAAGGTGTTATTCAAGATTTCTTTACTTGTGCTGGCACACTACCTATGCTAGGAGGATCTATTCTTCATAAAAATAATAGTCTTGCGGATGCTATAACTTGCTCATAATAGAACTCAAAAGACAATTTGTTCATATGCATCCCAGCATACAAAGGATTGTAGAGTTTTCTAATATTAAGCACTCTCAAGTTAAGCGTGCCACCACTATATTTTTAGCTCACGGGTTTAGATTTATCATGAAAGAAGCTAGCGAAATTTTTGCTCATTATAATATAAATGCCGGTTGTCCTCCCATAGAGGAAATCCTTTTTAATCAAGAGGAAATAATGAGATTGCAATCTCCTGATTTTGTTGCCTATAATGAAAATTTGAGGAAAAGAGTCCCTACTGAAGTTTTGGTTGATAAGATCTCTAAACTTAATGATAATTTTGCTATACAAAACAACAAATTAGGGTTCATGCTAGGATATAAGCTTATGACCTTTTTCCAAAGGAAATCTTACAATGATGAGTTGATTATAAACTATAAGGGGCCAATGGAAGAACCTATTTCTCCCGCACTTGATCTTAGGGATCCCTATCCTATTAAATTTAGCCCTTTTGATTACTTTTGCTTACCACAAAGGAAACTTGCCGCGGAAAGAAGGGAGTATGAGATGAGCATGGATGATCTCCCTTACTATTATGACAATACCTAGATCTATTGCAATATGCCTAGCTAGGGGCGTCAAACAATAGTGCTTGTTGGGAGGCAACCCAATTTTATTTTTGATCTTACCTATTTGGTTTTGTTTTTCAATAAATTTTTCATCTTGCCTCTGGTTAGATGTGTTTTTATGTTTTAATTAGTGTTTGTGCCAAGTAAGACCTTTGGGATGGCTTACGGTGATAGTTGATTTGATCTTGCTGAAAAACAGAAAATTTTGTGCCCAGAAAAATACTCTCAACGAAGCGCGATAAAATACTGAATCTTTCTGCATAAGATTTAGATACAAATTGCCTATGTTTTCCTAATTTTACAGAACTTTTGGAGTTACAGAAGTATTCGAGATTTACATATTGCTATAGGATGTTCAGTTTTTGACAGATTCTGTTTTCTATGTGTTGTTTGCATATTTTGATGAATCTATGGGTGGTATGGGGGGTATGAACCATTGAAAAGTTGGAATACAGTAGATATTACACCAATATAAATAAAGAATGAGTTCACAACAGTACCTTAAGTGGTGATTTATTTTATTATACTAATGGATCTCATGAGTTTTGTGTTGTCAAGTTTTCAAGTTTTGGGTAAAGATTTGATGGGCTATGGAATAAGGAGTGGCAAGAGCCTAAGCTTGGCGATGCCTAAGGCACTCCAAGGTAATATTCAAGGACAACAAAAGCCTAAGCTTGGGGATTCCCCAGAAGGCATCACCTCTTTCGTCTTCGTCTATTGGTAAATTTACTTGAGGCTATATTTTTATTCACCACATGATATTTGTTTTGCTTGGAGGGTCTTGTATGATATGAGTCTTTGCTTTTTAGTTTGCCACAATCATCCTTTCTATACACACCTTCTGAGAGGGACACACATGAATCGTGATTTATTAGAACACTCTATGTGCTTCACTTATATCTTTTGAGCTAGGCAATTTTGCTCTAGTGCTTCACTTATATCTTTTTAGAGCACGGTGGTGGCCTTATTTTATAGAAATTATTAAACTCTCTTGCTTCACTTATATTATTTTGAGAGCCTCTCTAAATATCATGGTAATTTTCTTTGGTTATGAATTTAGTCTAAATATGATGGGCATCCAAGAGGGATATAATAAAAACTTTCATATAAAGTGCATTGAATACTATGTGAAGTTTGATTCCTTATGATTGTTTTGAGATATGAAGATGGTAATATTAGAGTCATGCTAGTGAGTAACTTTGGATTGGTAGAAATACTTGTGTTAAAGTTTGTGATTTCCATAGCATGCTCGTATGGTGAACCATTATGTGATGAAGTCAGAGCATGATTTATTTATTGATTGTCTTCCTTATGAGTGTCGGTCGGGGACGAGCGGGTCTTTTCCTACCAATCTATCCCCCTAGGAGCATGCGCGTAGTACTTTGTTTCGATAACTAATAGATTTTTGCAATAAGTATGTGAGTTCTTTATGACTAATGTTGACTCCATGGATTATACGCACTCTCACCCTTCCACCATTGCTAGCCTCTCTAGTACCGCGCAACTTTTGCCGGTGCATTAAACCCACCATCACCTTCCTCAAAACAGCCATTGTACATTACATACCTATTATGGCATTTCCATAGCCATTCCGAGATATATTGCCATGCCACTTTCCACCGTTTCGTTTATTATGACACGCTTCATCATTGTCATATTGCTTTAGATGATCATGTAGTTGGCATCGTATTTGTGGCAAGTCCACCTTTCATATTTTTTATACATGTCACTCTTGATCCATTGCACATCCCTATACACTGCTAGAGGCATTCATATAGAGTCATATTTTTGTTCTAGAATCGAGTTTTAATTCTTGAGTTGTAAGTAAATAGAAGTGTGATGATCTTCATTATTAGAGCATTGTCCCATGTGAGGAAAGGATGAAGGAACCTATGATTCCCTCACAAGTTGGGATGAGTCTACGGACTTTACAAAAAATAAAAGAGGCCAAAGAAGCCCACCAAAAGATGAGAGAAAAGAGAGAAGGGGCAATGTTACTATCCTTTTTCCACACTTGTGGTTCAAAGTAGCACCATGATCTTCATGATAGAGAGTCTCCTATATTGTCACTTTCATATACTAGTGCTAATTTTTCATTATAGAACTTGGCTTGTATATTCCAATGATGGGCTTCCTCAAATTGCCCTAGGTCTTCGTGAGCAAGCGAGTTGGATGCACACCCACTTAGTTTCTTTTTGAGCTTTCATACACTTATAGCTCTAATGCATCCGTTGCATGGCAATCCCTACTCACTAACATTGATATCTATTGATGGGCATCTCCATAGCCCGTTGATACGCCTAGTTGATGTGAGACTATCTCCTTCTTTTTGTCTTGTCCACAACCACCATATTCTATTCCACCTATATTGGTATATATATGGCTCACGCTCATGTATTGCATGAAAGTTGAAAAAGTTTGAGAACATCAAAAGTAAGAAAAAATTGCTTGGCTTGTCATCGGGTTGTGCATGATTTAATACTTTGTGAATATGGAACATAGCTAAACTATATGATTTTGTAGGGATAACTTTCTTTGGCCATGTTATTTTGAGAAGACATGATTGCTTTATTAGTATGCTTTAAGTATTATTGTTTTTATGTCAATATTAAATTTTTGTTTTGAATCTTATGGATCTGAATATTCATGCAACAATAAATAAAATTACATGGATAAATATGTTAGGTAGCATTCCACATCAAAAGTTCTGTTTTTATCATTTACCTACTCGAGGACGAGCAGGAACTAAGCTTGGGGATGCTTGATACGTCTCCAACGCATCTATAATTTTTTATTGTTCCCTGCTATTATATTATCTGTTTTGGATGTTTTATATGCATTAGTATGCTATTTTTTATATATATTTGGGACTATCTTATTAACCTAGAGCCCAGTGTCAGTTTCTGTTTTTTCCTTGTTTTTGAATTTCGCACAAAAGGAATATCAAACGAAGTCCAAACGGAATAAAACTTTGCGATGATTTTTCTTGGACCAGAAGACACCCAGGGGACTTGGAGTCCAAGTCAGAAGAGCTGCGAGGTGGCGGCAAGGATGGAGGGAGCGTCCTAGGGGGTGCCCCCTACCTTGTGGGCCCTCGGGACTCATCTGACCTAGCCCTTCGTCCTATATATTCACATATATTCCAAAACCCTTCAGGGGAGCCATGAAACCACTTTTCCACTGCCGCAACCTTCTGTACCCGTGAAATCCCATCTTGGGGCCTTTTTGGGCAATCTGCCGGAGGGGGATTCGTTCATGAAGGGCTTCTACATCAACCCTATTGCTCTTCCGATGAAGCATGAGTAGGTTACCTCAGACCTACGGGTCCATAGCTAGTAGCTAGATGTCTTCTTCTCTCTCTTTGATTCTCAATACCATGTTATCCTCAATGTACTTGCACTAGTACGCGTCGGTGCTATACAAACGGTTTTTACCCCCTTTCCGCGACGGCATTTGGAACCGCCGCCTTGTGAGTGACGGCGATAGGGTGGTCCTTCCCACATGACCCAGAAACCATTGGGGATAGGGAGCCTTCATGCATACAGTTGTCCCTATATAACCATTTCCAATATCTCGAATATCCCAAACGCTTCATCCTTGCTACTCGTTTGTGCTCGCATTGCCATCGCAGTCCGAGTTTTGTGGATTTACCTAAATCCAGGCAGATTCCAGGCACAGGAGTTTTCCAGGAAGATTCCAGGCACGGGAGTTTTACGATGCCTAGCACATCACAAATAGTTCATGATTATAAATCATGTACGATAGGTAGACAATCACACACATTTAGTTTTCCCACACAGTATGCGATAGTGTCTAACATCACACACGCTTTGCAAACGGCAACTGTGTGCATTGTTACACACGTTTCCTCTCCGTGAACCATGTCGTATTATGATGTATATCACACACATTGTGCTTTATTAACCGTGTGCTGTAATGACCTGCACACCCTAATTTCGCTCTAATTTAATTACTGCTATTTAAAATTGTACCTAATTTAAACTTGAAAGTAGGCTTTAGCTTTATTCATATCCATTAGGTTCATAGAACCAATGCATTATTCGATTCACAGGTACATATGTTCAAGAATTACATAAGCACCAAATAAAGAATGATGAACTAGGGTTCTATACTTGTAGTATTACAGATGGTAAAGAAAGAGGCGATAGACATTCCGGTTACTGAACAAGGTGAAGCAGAATGGCCCTATTGTGCTCTCCTGGATGCTGAAGGCATGAAGGACTCTAGTCCAATCCCTTGTGATGGCCGCCCACCAATCATGTAGTTTGAGAGGTAATCTTGAGTAAATTGCTTCAGGATCCACTTCAAAGGAAAAAAGATTCAGACATTGTCATCTAACACAACTCATTACGGGCAGTAAAAAGAAGACTACAGGGTTCTTACTTACCATCCTGCAGTCCATTGTTGTCTGGCATAAAGTGTAAACAAATAGTTCGATTGACGTCTTTGGACCCATTTTAATAACAATCTTTATCAGTTTCCTCACTTGATGTTGGTTCATGAATATCTCATTGCCCCAGAAAGGGTCGAAGTGTGAAACTTTGGCAATGATATATGTACCTAAAAGCACAAAGTTAATATTAGAAGCTAAACAACAATTGAAAAATGATGTAGTACAACACTCGCTCCATCCCATTATATAAGATTTTATTACATGTATATCTAGACATCGTCAGAACATTAAGGTAACACTCTTCCTTGTTGCTATGTAGCCTGGGATTGCATATTTAGTCATTCAGTACAATGTATGTTGCTATGTAGCCTTAGATATATTAAATATGGTCCTAGTTAACCTACTGATAAATGGGTTACAGATATATTCAATTAAATGTCCAATTCGACGATTAATCCCTTATCAGCCCCAGGCTATATGGTACCAGCTACCGATATCCTGAATAGTGAGCACATATAAGCAATGCGATGAAAATAACCTGGTTGGAAAACAACATTGTTCTCAATATTGTCATGCATGAGTACATATAAAGGCATGTTAAGCACAACAAGCTAAACATTAACCAAATATATCCATGGTAGACAACATAATCTACAAATGACAGCTTCAGTGTGCAGGCTTAAGCACGTTGGTTAAGCAAAACAAGAAGTGGAAATGTGTGTTAACTGCATGAGGCATAACATTTAGAAACAAGCAAATAGTCATTCAAACTAGTATTGTGCGGGTCTAAAGTACACTAGTTGTTGTTAAAAAAACGAAAAGGCATGTTAACTACAATATCCTTAACAACAACCAAATATCATAATTCATAGTGGTATTATTGAAACTGTTACTGATGAAACTGAACTGCACGACAAATAATTGCACATATAGAGTATCACATTGTGAGGAACTGAAATAAACAAGTCATAAGGCCATCTCTAGCCGATCCTTTGAAAGGTAAAGAACTAAAACCCTTAGTGGATATATATATATATATATACTCCAGCAATTTTTGGCCTTTTCCAGTTGATCCCCTAAACTTAACGTTGTAAGCTTCAATTTGATCAAGTTCAAAGCAGGTTCAACCGAAAGTAGCATGCATTCAAAATAAACATAGATAGTTTTGCATAACCGAACATAAAACATAAATTTAAACTAAGCTAAACTACTTTCGGTCAAAGTAGAGGTCAAGCCAATCCTTCCTCGTCATGTACGATGTGCCGCGAGCCGGGTCCGGGCCGGTGCCGTTGTCGGAGTCGTTGGGGAAGGCACTCCTCCACTCGTCGACGTCGATCTCCTCGTCCTCGGGGCCCACCTCGATGCCCTTCGTGCTGCCGTCGCTGAGGGAGTCCTCGACTAAGGGGTCCTCGGGCGTCCGGCCTGTTATCCATGGGCCGGACTAATGGGATGTGAAGACATGAAGGCCAAAGACTGTACCCGTGTCCGGGTTGGACTCTCCTTGGCGTGGAAGGCAAGCTTGGCGACCGACTATGAAGATTCCTTCTTATGTAACCGACTCTATGTAACCCTAGATCCCCTCGGTGTCTATATAAACCGAAGGGGTTAGTACGGAAAGGATATATTCATTGTCATAGTCATACAGGCTAGACGTCTAGGGTTTAGCCATTACGATCTCGTGGTAGATCAACTCTTGTAACACTCATATTCAATAATATCAATCAAGCAGGACATAGGCTATTACCTCCATAGAGAGGGCCCAAACCTGGGTAAACATTGTGTCCCATGTCTCCCGTTACCATCGATCCTAGACGCACAGTTCAGGACCCCCTACCTGAGATCCACCGGTTTTGACACCGACATTGGTGCTTTCATTGAGAGTTCCACTATGCCGTCGACAAAAGGTTCGATGGCCCCTTCAATCGTCTATAGCGACGTTGTCCAAGGAGAAACCTTCCTCCCCAGACAGATTTTCGTGTTCGGCGGCTTCATACTGCGGGCCAACTCGCTTGGCCATCTGGAGCAGATTGATAGCTACGCCCCTAGCCACCAGGTCAGATTTGGAAGCTTGAACTACGTCACGGATATCCGTGGAGACTTGATCTTCGATGGATTTGAGACCGCAGCGATCACTCCCCCTCGCCCCAATGAACATGACTTAAATCTATCATCGGATCACATCCAGGAGATGGTCCCTGTTACTGCAACGGCCTTAGAACCGGAGCAGATCATGCCATCCGAGGCCACAGAGTTCGCGGCGTTGGAGCCACACACGGACTCGGCACCCCGCAATATTTGCGTCAATGGAACTCCGGACTCGTCTCCGGCTATAAGTCCCGGACCGGGTACGCCTGCGGACACCGAGCTGGATCGGTTATCGATTTTAGAAATTTAGCGCCGCAGACATCTTCCAGCACTCACCTTTGAGTGATGTGCTAAACTCTTTAAAGAACTTGTCCTTGGAAAAGGACTCACAGCCGAACTATGTTCGGTTCGAGCTAGAGGCTGACAATGGAGAATTTCGCTTCCCACCCGCCACCCACTTCATAGCCACTGTCGAGGACTTAACCGACATGCCCGCTTCTAGCTCCGAAGACATTGATGGTACAGACGACGATGCCGATAAGGGGCAAGGCCAAGACCTGCCAGTCATCAGGCGTGGGACGGCCACCCCTTCATATGACATGTACATGATCGATACACTTAAAAAGCCTCGCGACAAGGACAAGGGAGATCCAGGTAAAACTCCCGAGACACAGCCTAAGCTTCGACGCCCCAAACGCCGCCCCAAGTCACGCCGCAACAACATAGGCACTGGAGAAAATAGTACTCCGGATGGCACCCGAAAGCAATGAAGACACTGTGGGAACAATATCCGAGCAGGAGGAACAGGAAAATGGGCAAGCCAGCCCCGATGAACAGGCCCCACCCAGTGACGGTTCGGAGGACGACAACTACCTTCCGCTCTCCGAAGATGAGGTAAGCCTCGGTGATGAAGACTTCATCGTACCCGAAGAGCCCCTCGAGCAGGAGTGCTTCAAGCGCAGGCTAATAGCTACGGCAAGGAGCCTGAAAAAGAAGCAGCAGGAGCTTCAAGATGACCAAGACCTACTCAATGACAGATGGACCGAAGTCCTGATCACCGAAGAATACGGCCTTAGTGGCCTAGCCAAAAGCTACCCAAAGCACATACCGCTATACCAATCCGATGATGGGGCATTGGAGCCCATACCATCGCCACAGAATGCGGCAGGTCGCCGACAACTCTGTCTGGATAAAGAGGCAACTCAAGCCGAACACCAGACCACCCCACCTCGCCGTAAAGGCAAGAACAAAGCAGGTCACGATTACCCAGACAACCTGCAGAGGGACTTGGACAATAGAGTAGGAACCGCAAGACCGATCTACGGATCGCAAAAGCATGCTTCGACACGCTACGATGGCTACCTATTCGGACGGGTCACACCTCACCACGGCCGAGCAGAAAACCGCAATGGGACTCCTTCGGAGTTATGTCGCAGTGTGGCACAACATAGAGGTGCCGCACACCCGCTTTGCTTCACTGATGAAGTAATGGATCATGAATTCCCCGAAGGATTCAAACCCGTCAATATTGAATCATACGACGGGACAACCGATCCCGCGGTATGGATAGAAGATTTCATCCTACACATCCATATGGCCCGTGGAGACGACCTCCATGCCATTAAATACCTCCCACTAAAACTAAAAGGACCAGCTCGGTACTGGTTAAACAGCTTGCTTGAAAATTGCATAGGCAGCTGTAAGGACTTGGAAGAGGCCTTCCTCGATAACTTCCAAGGAACACATGTCCGGCCACCGGATTCCGATGACCTAAGTCACATTGTCCAACAGCTCGGTGAATCAGCTAGGGAGCTCTGGACCCGGTTCTTAGTCAAAAAGAACCAAATCGTCGATTGTCCGGACACGGAAGCCCTCGCGGCTTTCAGATACAGCGTCCGGGACGAATGGCTTGCACGCCACCTCGGCCAAGAAGGACCTAAATCCATGATAGCCCTCATTGCTCTCATGACTCGCTTTTGTGTGGGAGAAGACAGCTGGCTCGCTCGTAGAAGCAATAGCGCCAGCAACCAGGGCACCTCCGAAATCCGAGACGCCAACGGCAAGCCACAAGGAAGCAAAAACAACAATCGCAATGACAATGAAAGATCAGGCGACACAGCGGTCAACGATGGATTCAGCAACCCCAAGCCCGGTCAGCGAAAGAAGCCATTTGAGGCGAATAGAGACGAACCATCCAACCTGGACAGGATATTGGACCGACCCTGCCAGATTCATGGCCACCCCGATAAACCAGCTAATCATACCAACAGAAACAGTTGGGTCTTTAAACAGGCCGGCAAGCTCAATGCCAAACACAGGGGGAGGAAGCCGCCAAGCGACAGGGATGACGGAAAGGTTCACCAAAAACCGAGGGTCTGAAGCAGTCTCAACCCGAGGATCAACTACCCCTAGAATGGAAATAGCAACTCGGCTTCCGCCACCCACTCCGTACACCTACAAAGTTTGTACCGCACATACATCATTACGCACTCAAGATACCATGGGCATTGGCGGAAGCACAATACGGACAAGCCTGCAAGCACTCGAGTAACTTTTTTTATATAATTATTTATTTTCTTTTTATTTATTCCTTTGATATCCTTTAAAAAACAGGTGACGAATAGGATAAACATCGTTAACCGGCTCTATCGGAGTCCGGATCCGTGCACTCACCCAAGGGGTCATTTCCGTCAAGGATTCCCCCCACCGAGGACTGGCGGCGCAGACATGCGACACGAGGTCCAAAATAACTTTTTGTAGACCGCACTCTCTATTTCTCGAGCCTATACTATGCCTGTTCCTCCGCCTCCAACCCTGAGCATGTCAAATAGCCAGGCGGATGGCTTATATATATATATATATATATATATATATATATATATATATCATAATTAATCATTGGCATATCGCTCAATCACCAGTAAACAATATCCGAACTAGTTATCCGTATTGTTTTCCCGACAAATATGGCTCCTACGGTTATTTCACAGAAATACCTTGGCATAACCCGCCAGGGGCTCGGTGTGGGAACAAATGAGTTGCCAGTAAAAGTTCGAATAGCTCTATAGCATACTTCAGCGTTGCAAGTTTGGCCTTATATGCAGTAGCTCTGAATCATTGTCTTGGGTCAATAGTTGGGCTGCCTGGCTCCTGTGCTTCCTACCCTACGTTCCGCTCTATCGACTAGGGTAGTAAAGGGAGAACTACTGTGATTGTGCCCTGGTCTAAACCAGATGAGCACCTCAGTAGAGAAAGCCCAAAACTGACTGTCATGATGCGGCGTGAGCTGGTTAACCACTTGACGACTTCTTGGAATCTTTAGCGATTCTCCATGTCACACGAGGAATCTTTTTCAGATCAAATATGTAAGGCACCATATGCAGCATACATACCAGGGGCTCTGTCATAGCCCCACCATAAAAGTCCTATGGCTAAGTGAAAGTGTTAACGCCTTATAGTCCGATTGCCTGGTTCGCCGCATTATCACCTCCTTCATGGACCAAGACGTTGGATAAAGAGTGATTAAATGCCTTTCTGAACACCCCCGTACTTCCTACGAGGGGCCTGAAGCCGACGACTGGAAAACTTTTAGATTATATCAAAACGGCCGCACAGGAGGAATTCAAGCTTTCAAGCAAAACATAAATAGATTAACTATAAAGTTGTCTTTTACAACTCTCATACACATCACTCGAACATTATGTCTTTTGAGCACTGACCCTCTATCAAGCGGGCGGCCTCTAGGACGTCTTCAAAATAATGCTCCGGTTCCGGACGGTCCTTGCCTTTGGGTGGACCCTTCGTCGCAACATCGATGGCCTTCATCTTCCCCCAGAACATTTTGACTCGGGCAAAAGCCATCTGTGCACCCTCAATGCACGTTGACCGCTTCACAGCGTCGATACGCGGCACCGCGTCAACAAGCCTTTGCACTAAACCGAAATAGCTATTCGAAATAGGCTCGGTTGGCCACAACCGGATTACGACATCCTTCAAGGCAGCACCAGATATCCTATGAAGTTCGGCCCATTGGGACATCTGTTCATTGAGCAACAGAGGGTGCTTTGATGCGTCAAACTGCGACCAAAAAAGCTTCTCCGTTGCATATCCATCTCGCGCTTGGTAATACTGCGCCGCACCGGCAGAACTCTTTGGCAAGTCCAAGAACTCGTCCGGAGAACTCCATACTTGGTTAAGCTGGGCATAGTTCGGGTCGCCGAACTTAGTTTGCAATAGAAAGGGCTTTCCAGCCGAAATCTCCCTCGCCTATCGAACCTCCTCACGACCTGCTCTGCATTTCGACCGCGCTTCTCTTGCCTCTTGTAAGGCCTTGTCCAGATCAGCCGTTAAGGCTTTACTCTCCTTCTCCAGAAATTCACAGCGGCCGATAGCATTCTCCAGTTCGAGCGTCATCGTGGATATCTTCTCCTCATCTTGGCGCTGTGCAGCTTGTTCGGCTTTTAATTCAGCCAATGCCTCTTCAGCAGTAGTATTGCTATGCCGGGCCTGCTCCGCTCAGAGAACTTCAATGGAGGAAGCACCATCTACAGCCAAATCTCAACATCATGCTTATACCACAAAAATGTATGAGGATTGCCCCGAATACATACCTTGCGACTCGTCCAGACACATATTGATTAAAGCAAGATCATCCCCTACCACATCAAGCCTCCGCTGCAAATCGGCAATCTCCATAGTCCGGGAAGTGGCCAAGGGGGAAGCAGTCTGCATTCAAAGTTCATCAGGTTAGTCCTGAAACGATCCTTTTCGATCCTCCGTTTGCTTCCTAATGGAAGCCAACCCGAGTATCAGGGGCTACTACCTGTAGACAGGCGCATGTTTGCAAATGAAACATAGCTGAAAACATTATGTCACAAACCTCGAAGCCCTTCAGTAGGCTCATGAAGGCTTCATTTAATCCACTCTTCGCGGACGAAATCTTCTCAATCACTGTACCCATCAAGGTACGCTGTTCCCCACAGACAGATGCTTTCCGCAACATGTCCTGCAATATATCCGGAGTCTCTGGGTTTCCGGAATCTGCTCCAAAAGCACAATCATCCTTTGAAGGAATCTGCTCGCCCGTCTCCAAAATCGTTGTCGAATGTGAACCAGACAGTCCGGGGCCTTTGTTACCATCATCCCCGGAATCCCGGATGGTCAGAGGTCCACCTTTGGGTACCGCCTCTTCTGTCCCCTGGTCTAAAGGGACCCTCCGTGATGACACTTCAGAGTCATCTGCCTTATTGGGCGAGGAGGTCGGAGGAGGCGTCTCGGTCTCCATCATCTCTGGGAGGAGACTCCCCGAAGAAGAGGATCGCCCAGAAAAATTCTATGCCGACCTGTAAAAATGCATAAATGTGTTACATGTATCTTCAGCAACAATAACGGAGCGGGACACTATCAAAGTACTCCGGATTCTCTTACGGTTTGGCCGAGGGCTTGTCCCCTTGTTGGAGCTGCTCAACGGCGTCACTTTTCGAACCCAAGCCGGTCGACGGCGGCATCTTTTCCCTTCTTGAAAGACCGCCCCTCCCAATCTTCGGAGGCGGCCCTTTTCCTCCTATTTGGAGAAGGGATACTGAGTCCTTTTCCGCCTCCGTCCTCGGGCGAGGAAAGGTCAATTTCTCCGGACTTAGTGTCCAACTTACCTCCGGAACCAAGGTCATCTTGGGTCTTTTTGCCCTCCCCTGTTGATGCCTGGTATGGCGCCGAGGCCAGCATCCTTGTTAACACAGGAGTAGCTGAGTCTTTGGGAAGGGGAGTCGGACACCTAATCAATTCCACCTTCTTTATCCAGCCCTGAAAAAGGGTGATACTATTAGTATCTTGCCACTAGGTATCTGATTATGAGGTATTCAGTAAACAGGTACTTACCGGGGTGTCCGGATGGTTACAGTCTAGGCCGACATGTTCGATGGTGTTCGGCCATTGCCTTCATTTCCTGAAGAATAATCTCCACATTCCTTCGTGCGTTGTGCCGAAGAAGTGCTGAAGAGTCCACGACCCTTCTGGATTAAACTCCCATAGGCGGAGAGGCCGTTGCTGGCACGGCAGGGTCTGACGAACTAGCATTACATGAACGACACTGGCTATGTCGATGTCCCTCTCAATGAGGCTTCAGATGCAACTTTGCAGAGTTCGCACATCATTCATTGATCCCCAATCTAGCCCCTTGTTAATCCATGATGCAAGCTGAGTTGGAGGGCTGGGTCAGAATGCGGGCGCGGTTGCCCACTTGGAGCTGTGGGGCTCGGTGATATAGAACCACCCCTGCTGCCACAGATCAGAAGATTTGGCGAAGGATCCTTTCATCCAAACGGCACTAGCAAGCTTGCTCACTGTAGCACCGCCGCACTCGGCCTGCTCCCCCTCTACCACTAGCGGCTTCACATCGAAGGTCTTGATCCACAAGCCGAAGTGCGGAGGAGTTCGGAGGAGGGCTTCGCACATGATGATAAACGCCGAGATAAGAAGAATAGAGTTCGGGGCCAAATCGTGAAAGTCTAGCCTGTAATAGAACATGAGCCCTCGGACGAATGGGTTAAGTGTGAACCCCAACCCGCGGAGGAAGTGCGACACGAACATGACCCTCTCGCCGGATCTGGGGGTGGGAATAACCTACCACTCGGCAGGAAGCCGATGATGGATTTCAACGGTCGGGTACCTCGGCGCCCGGAGCTTCGCGATGTCTTCCTTCGTAACAGAAGAGGCTACCCACTGACCTTGACGACTAGATCCAGACATGAGTGGGGCTGGTGGCGACCGAAACCCGGGTGTTGGAACTCGGGGTAGCAGGAGTTGATGAAGAGGCAAGCATGGAAGAAAAAGATGGGTCTGTACCCCTATATAAAGGCTACAAATATCAAACGTCTCCTCTCGGGCCTCAAAAACTTGCCTGTTTCCAAGGAGTTGTACCCAAGCAATAGTTGGGTTACCCACGACTGGGTCGATAGGAATCCCTTAAAAAAGGGAGGCGTGATCTCTGCTTGGATAAGACGTGCCAATAAGGCCACATCCTGGGACGTGGCACGACGGGCCGGCTAAAACAGTTCGTAAGTAGTGGCCGGGCAGGTGCGGTGTCATATTACCAAAAAGTGGTCGATGGGTTGAACCCATGAAATATTATGTCCTCTGCGGTTGTGCATACAAGTCCGGATACAATCATTACATCTGAAGATCAATTAGGAGTTCAGAAGGGGGAACCCGCCTTGCAATGCCGAAGACATTCTGCGCGCTGGACTCCTCGTCATTGAAGACAGGTTCAGGGGCTACTCAGGGAGTCCTGGACTAAGGGGTCCTCGGGCGTCCAGCCTATTATCCATGGGCCGAACTGATGGGTTGTGAAGACATGAAGGCCGAAGACTGTACCCGTGTCCGGATTGGACTCTCCTTGGCGTGGAAGGCAAGCTTGGCGACCGACTATGAAGAGTCCTTCTTATGTAACCAACTCTATGTAAACCCTAGATCCCCTCAGTGTCTATATAAACCGAAGGGGTTAGTCCGGAAAGGATATATTCATTGCCATAGTCATACAGGCTAGACGTCTTGGGTTTAGCCATTACGATCTCGTGGTAGATCAACTCTTGTAACACTCATATTCATCAATATCAATCAAGCAGGACATAGGGTATTACCTCCATAGAGAGGGCCCGAACCTGGGTAAACATTGTGTCTCCTGTTTCCTGTTACCATCGATCCTAAACGCACAGTTCGGGACACCCTACCCGAGATCCGCCGGTTTTGACACCGACAGTCGCCGCCGCCTTCGACCTCGTCATCGGAGGAGAGTGCGATAACCTTGCCGCCCTCCGCGCCGCCGTCCTCGCCGTCTTCAACCTCGTCATCGGAGGAGAGCGCGATAACCTCGCTGCCCTCTGCGCCAGCAAAGATCGCTCGCTCCGCCTCCACGAGCTCCGGATGCTACCAGCGGAGCTCTTGCATGTAGGCCTCGGCGGCGGCCTCGGCCTCGAGGCGCTCCCATGTCTCGCGGTCCTCCCACGCCATAGCCGAGCTCACCACCCCTGGCTTCGACGGAATGAGGTCGGACGGACGTGTGCCTAAGGGAAAATTGAGCCTAGCCGCCGCGCCGTGGTAGCGGACCAGCCAGCGGTCGAACTCCATGGCCGCGATCTCGGCCGTGTGGAAGCTACCGAGCCACCGACGGGTGTGGGTCTCCTGATCTGTAATCTCGGCGACCCACATCCCCCACCACCGCTGCCGGACCCTGAGGTAGGACCTCATCGGCTGCCGAGTCCGAGGGAGGACGGGGAAGTCCTCGGACCGGTGTAGGGGCGCGGCGGTGGGCGGATCGGGGGACCAGCGATGGCGGATCGAGCCCGCGGAGGGCGACGGGGACACCTCGGTGGCCACCTTGCCGGTGTCGGGCGAAAAGGCCACGATAAACCTCCTTTTGGCCATTGGCTCCTCGAGCTCCCCGGCACACAGGCAGAGGTTGAGGATGGAAGCACCGGCAATGGCGGTGACCTACCAATGGTTTCGAGGGTTGTGTGTGTCTGTGTGAGCAGAGGTTTTGGGGGGTGTAGTGTGTATGGAGGGGCGGGGGGCAAGGTGTTGATTGAGGAAATACTGCGGCAACTGAAAATTTTACTAGGCGGGAGTAACAAGGCGGGGCTACTGAAAATTTGGATCAAGGGCGAGCAGATATTTTTGAGATTGCGAGGGATGCAGAGGCGGGAGTAAAATGCCGAGGCTACTGAAAATTTGAATCAAGGGACTTAAGCAGAGCGGGAGTAACAAACATCGCACACGGTCCGCACATACTAATCATGTGCTATCAAACATTAAAACCTTCTAGGCAGTAAATATTTTCGAGATTACGAGGCAGTAATATTTTTGAGATTGCGAGGGATGCAGAGGCGGGAGTATTTGGGGAGCGAGCTAGTGAGCTTGGCACGCTGGTTGTGGACTGTATCTGACGCACCTTCTCGCGTAAGCCATAGGCGTACTATACACCGAATCGTTCTCTAGGATATTTTTGTACTACATCTCACACGGTTGCTGATAATAAGCTGTGTGGGATCTACTTGATTTTTCATCTTGATTTGAATTACATAATGGGGTCACAGCGGCAATGGACGGTGTTTGAATTGCTAGACCTTTTATCTGCAGTGAACATGCAACTATATGTGTGTCGTAAAATAATTGGAATTATTCAGGGTTCGTCATTTTATACATTAAACTGGGTTTCTAGCCATTTCAGGTGCACAATTCAAAATTAAACTACATGCACATGCTCCGGTGCATATAAATTGGTCGAAAAATCAAATTTGTGTCCTTGGGTGCATGCTTAGGTCCCATGCAAGAAATGAGAATGAATTTCAAACACCAGGGCAGTGTTGATTGCCGACAAAACGTTGAGATACCTCGTTTTTAAATTCTAGTAAATCCAAAACTCATCTGAAATTCATGAAACTTGGCATGGTATCATGGAGCGGCATCAACATGCCATGGTAAAAAAATTTCCCATTTGGGGACAGTCTTGGGTATAAGCTTCTCACAAACCGGAGCTTCTCACAACAAGCGTGATGGTTTCGATACGGAACATGCCACCTTTGGAGACAAAATGATATCCGTCGCCTCTTATTGCTTTCAAAAAATTTCTAGTGCCAACATAGAACAACATGGGTGTTGTGTTAAGTTTTAGAATTTTTCGGGGTTCGTTTGGACATTTTTATACATTAACTGGGTTTTCTAGACATTTTATGTGCATAATTCAAATTTGAAATACATGCACATGCTCCAGTGCATATAAATTGGTTGAAAAATCAAGTATGTGTCCTTGGGTGCATTCTTAGGTCCCATGCAAGAAATGGGAATGAAATTCAAACACCAGGGCACTGTTGATTGCCGGCAAAACATTGAGATGCCTGGTTTTTAAATTCTAGTAAATCCAAAACTCGTCTGAAATTCATGAAACTTGGCATGCTATCATGGAGTGCCATCAACATGCCGTGGTAAAATTTGTCCCATTTGGGGCAGGTTTGGGTATAAGCTTCTCACAAACCAGAGCTTCTCACAACAAGCGTGATGGATTCGGTAGGGAACATGCCACCTTTGGGGACGAAACGATATTCGTTGCCTCTTATTGCGTTCAAAAAATTTCTAGTGTCAACATAAAACAAGAGGAGTGTTGTGTTTAATTTTGGAATTTTTCGGGGTTCATTCGGCCTTTCTTATACATTAATTGGGTTTTTGGGCATTTAATGTGCATAATTCAAATTTCAAATACATGCACATGCTCTAGTGCACCAGAGTTGGTTGAAAAATCACATGTGTGTCCTTGGGTGAATTTCTAGGTCCCATGCAAGAAATGGGAATGAAATTCAAACACCATGGCAATGTTGATTGCCGGCAAAATGTTGAGATGCCTACTTTTTAAATTCTAGTAAATCCAAAACTCGTCTGAAATTCATGAAACTTGGCATGCTATCATGGAGCGGCACCAACATGCCGTGGTAAAGAATTTGTCCCACTTGGGGCTGGTTTGGGTATAAGCTTCTCACAAACCAGAGCTTCTCACAACAAGCGTGATGGTTTCGGTAGGGAACGTGCAACCTTTGGGGACAGAATGATATCTATTGCCTCTTATTGCTTTCAAAAAATTTCTAGTGTCAACATAGAACAATAGGAGTGTTGTGTTTAATTTTGGATTTTTTGGGGTTCGTTTGGCCTTTTTATACATTAATTGGGTTTATGGGCATTTAATGTGGATAATTCAAATTTGAAATACATGCACATTCTCCACTGCACCAAAGTTGATTGAAAAATCACATGTGTGTCCTTGGGTGAATTTCTAGGTCCCATGCAAGAAATGGGAAAGAAATTCAAACACCAGGGCACTGTTGATTGCTGGCAAAATGTTGAGATGGCTGGTTTTTAAATTCTAGTAAATCCAAAACTCGTCTGAAATTCATGAAACTTGGCATGCTATCATGGAGAGACATCAACATGCCGTGGTAAAGAATTTGTCCCATTTGGGGCTGGTTTGGGTATAAGCTTCTCACAAACCAGAGCTTCTCATAACAAGCGTGATGGTTTCGGTAGGGAACGTGCCACCTTTGGGGACGGAATGATATCCGTTGCCTATTATTGCTTTCAAAAAAAATTCTAGTGTCAACATAGAACAACAGGAGTGTTGTGTTTAATTTTGGAATTTTTCGGGGTTCGTTTGGCCTTTTTTATACATTAATTGGGTTTCTGGGCATTTAATGTGCATAATTCAAATTTGAAATGCATGCACATGCTCCAGTGCACCAAAGTTGGTTGAAAAATCACATGTGTGTCCTTGGGTGAATTTCTAGGTCCCATGCAAGAAATGGGAATGAAATTCAAACACCAGGGCACTATTGGTTGTCGGCAAAATGTTGAGATGTCTGGTTTTTAAATTCTAGTAAATCCAAAACTCGTCTGAAATTCATGAAACTTGGCATGCTATCAAGGAGCGGCATCAACATGCCATGGTAAAAAAATTGTCCCATTTGGGGCAGGTTTGGGTATAAGCTTCTCACAAACCAGAGCTTCTCACAACAAGCGTGATGGTTTCGGTAGGGAACGTGCCACCTTTGGGGACGGAACGATATCCATTGCCTCTTATTGCTTTCAAAAAATGTCTAGTGTCGACATAGAACAACAGGAGTGTTGTGTTTAATTTTGAAATTTTTCGAGGTTCATTTGGCCTTTTTTATACATTAATTGATTTTCTGGACATTTAATGTGCGTAATTCAAATTTGAACTACAAGCACATGATCCATTGCACCAAAGTTGGTTGAAAAATCACATGCGTGTCCTTGGGTGAATTTCTAGGTCCCATGCAAGAAATGGGAATGAAATTCAAACACCAGGGCACTGTTGATTGCCGGCAAAACATTGAGATGCCTGGTTTTTAAATTCTAGTAAATCCAAAACTCGTCTGAAATTCATGAAACTTGGCATGCTATCATGGAGCGGCATCAACATGCCATGGTAAAAAAATTGTCCCATTTGGGGCAGGTTTGGGTATAAGCTTCTCACAAACCAGAGCTTCTCACAACAAGCGTGATGGTTTCAGTAGGGAACGTGCCACCTTTGGGGAAGGAACGATAACCATTGCCTCTTATTGCTTTCAAAAAAATTCTAGTGTCAACATAGAACAACAGGATTGTTGTGTTTAATTTTAGAACTTTTCGGGGTTCGTTCGGCCTTTTTAATACATTAATTGAGTTTCTGGGTATTTAATGTGTATAATTCAAATTTGAACTACAAGCACATGCTCGAGTGCACCAAAGTTGGTTGAAAAATCACATGTGTGTCCTTGGGTGAATTTCTAGATCCCATGCAAGAAATGGGAATGAAATTCAAACATTTGGGCGTCGTGCCTCGGCCGGAAAGATTGAGAAACTTGGTTTTTTAATTCCTGTAAATCCAACGCCTGGAAATCATGAAACTTGGTATGGTGTCATGACATGGCACCAACATGTTGTGGTAATTTTTCTGTCCGATTTGCGAAGGCGCACACATTAACAATCAACAAAGTCATTTTGGAACAAGTGTTGTCATGTCATAAATCGGAAACACAAGTATTATTGAAACTGTGGGCGTTCTAGTTACCAATTACGTGCCGCCACGCGTCCGCTTTTTTATTGGCTAGGAGGGGTCGTGCGGGGTAGCTATTTTAGTACGGGAGGCGTGCGATCATACCCATGCGCGTGCTCATCGGGAGGAGAGCCCTTTGACCGCTACCCGCTGCGCACCTCCCTCCCAACGTCTCCATTAATGGTGCCCGAGCCCCTGTTCTACGGCGTGGCTATATGTCTCACTGGACTGAGACTTAAGAGAGAAAAATAAAAATCTGAAAATAAAGTTTTGCACGGATCTTTGAAAGGATCGATATGGTTGACTAGAGGGGGGGGGTGAATAGGCAACTAACAATTTTTAGCTTTTCTTTAACAACTTAAACTTTGCATCAAAGTAGGTTGTCTAGATATGCAACTAGATGAGCAACCTATATGATGCAACAAGGATAGGAACACAAGCAAGCAAGATATATGAAACAAATAAGCTTCCACAAGTAAAGGCACGAGATAACCAAGAGTGGAGACGGTGGAGATGAGGATGTGTTGCCGAAGTTCCTTCCCTTTGAGAGGAAGTACGTCTCCGTTGGAGCGGTGTGGAGGCACAATGCTCCCCAAGAAGCCACTAGGGCCACCGTATTCTCCTCACGCCCTCACACAATGCGAGATGCCATGATTCCACTATTGGTGCCCTTGGAGGCGGCGACCGAACCTTTACAAACTAGGTTGGGGCAATCTCCACAACTCAATTGGAGGCTCCCAACGACACCACGAAGCTTCACCACAATGGACTATGGCTTCGCGGTGACCTCAACCGTCTAGGATGCTCAAACACCCAAGAGTAACAAGATCCGCAAGGGATTAGTGGGGGGAATCAAATATCTCTTGGTGGAAGTGTAGATCGAGGCCTTCTCAACCACTCCCAAGCAAATCAACAAGTTTGGTCGTCTAGGGAGTGAGATCGGGCGAAAATGGAGCTTAGAGCAATAATGGAGCTTAGGGGTGGAAGAGGTGAGTCAACAGGGAAGAAGGGGACCCCTTATATAGTGTGGGAAAAGGATCCAACCGTTACCCACCAACCAGCCCGCGGCCAGCGGTACTACCGCAAGGCCGCGCGGTACTACTGCTTGCCACCAAGCGGTACTACCGCACGGCTGTGCGGTACTACCGTACCGACCCACGGTACTGCCGCAACCCCAGCGACAGAAAAGAAAAATAGACGCGCATGAGCTGGGGGAGGTACTTCTGCACGCGCGGTACTACCGCGCCCCCCATGTGGTACTACCGCAAGGCAAAAAACCCCAGCCAGGGGGAAAGGAACTTCCGTGCCTACTTCCGCAAAGAAACGGTAGTAGCAAAAACCCGACACAGTAGTACTGCTGAGGGGCGGTACTACTGCCTGACTGCATAGCGCGGTACTACCGCTCGGCGAAAACGGTACTACCGCGGTAGGTGCAGATGTAAAAAATTACATCCGCCCCTACTACCGCAAAGGGGCGGCACTAGCCTGGTGGGCAGCGGTAGTGCGGCTCCAGGGGAGCGGTACTACCGTGGGCACCTGCGGTACTACCGCGCAACCGCGCGGTACTACCGCGGATGCCTACAATACTACCATTTTCCTGGGAGCAGTACTACCGCGACCAACCACAGCAGCCAGACAAGGGAGGCAAGAAAATGGAGGAAGCTCCAAGGAAAAAGGAGGGGACAAGAAGGAGACATGTACGTGATGATTCCACCCAAACCTTTCCAACGTGGACCCCCTCTTAATAGTACGGCTTTCCTACGACTCAAATCCACCAAAAAGAAACGTAGAAAAGACGCCATCTTCATCAGTCTTCAAGGGGCACCCAATCGTCTTGTGCCTAGCAATGAAGTGTCTGGAATACTCAAGGCACACGATTAGTCCGCAAATGCGTTGTCATCAATCACCAAAACACTTAGGGATAAATATGCCCTTACAATCTCCCCCTTTTTGGTGGATTGATGACAATACGGGATTTGCACAAGGAAAATAAAATTAAGTAAATGCAAACCCCTCCTCTCTAGAATATAGACGGGCTCCCCCTAGATGTGTGCCACCTAGATGAGTGCTTTGGACTGCACGGCACACGAATACTAGGATCAAAGCTCCCCCTATATTATAGAGACAAGGCATATCTATCACTAGACAAGATAGCACACACATAAGTTAACTACGATAGATAAAGTGCATATGTCTTACACCATATGAGGAAAGGTCTCGAAAGCACAAACCAAACAAGAGCAAACAAGCACAAACGAGGTCCAAAAGACAAAGCAAATAAACGCACCAAGCACGACACAACGCAAATCCCTACACTCTCTCCCCCTTTGGCATCGAGACGCCAAAAAGGCAGAGAGGACACCTACACACACGGGGTGGCTCAGGCAGAGAAGTCGTCCCACTGCTCCTCGTGCTCCTCGTCAGACTCAGCGGCGGGGATAGTCTCCTCGAAGTCATCCTCTGAACTGGTCCACTTGTATCCCTGCTTTGACATCCAGGCAGCCTCAGGTGTGATGACGTCCTCAGACCCGCCAGACACATCCTCTCCAAAGAGCCTCATAACCTTCTTGTCACGGCGGCGACTCTCCTTGTCTGCCACGTGAGCCCTGTACTGTCCCTTTGCCTGCATGCAGAAGAGAGTCTTCATCTTGTCCTTTAGCTTCTTGGCCCATGACGGCTCAGAGGAAGGAGTGGTGGACCTAGCAGCACGGTCCTCAGCAACATTCTCAGCAGCAGCCTCCTCCTCACCAGCAGCCCTCCTAGCAGAAGAGGCCTCAGCACGGGTAGTGGTGTTGGCCCAGTTGGGCTTGACGCGGAGGCTGATGGACTCATGGCGAATCCAGTCTGGAGCAAGGAACTCATCACCCGGGTACATCTTCTCCCAAGTGGTGGAGAGCAGCAGAAACAGGTACGGTCCATAGATAGGTACCTTGCGAGTGAACACCGCAAACCGAAGCTCACACCACATGATGTGTGAGACATCAAGTGGCTGAGTCTGAGAAGAACGTGCCTCTGCACACAGGAGCAACATGTCCACTAGATATGCATGGACCTTGTCCTTGTCGCCAATGCGTGGGAACAGAGTGTTGCGGAAGATGCGATGCATGATATCCAGAAAGGAGTTTAACACCCAAGTTGACTTGCCATTGGGGAGCACCTTCTCAACAAGGAAAGGCTGAAGCAGGTTCTTGTTGGCAGACTCAGAGTTGGCATGGGGGCGAACACCAACGGGGGTGTGAAGCCCGTCATCAGGAATGTGCAGCAGATCCATGAACTCTTTCCATGTAGCAGACAGCTGACGGCCGTTGGTCATCCAGGTCATCCTCCGCTCCTCCCCGGGATGAAAGTACACTGAGGCAAAGAACTGACAGATGAGCTCAGGGTCATAGTCATGGTGAAAAGAGATCACCGGCTCAATAGCAAACTGCTCCACCAAGTCCAGAGCCTCTCCAAAATAGTCACGAAACTTGTCCTTCCGCATGTGATGCATGTCTATCCACTTGACATCCACGAAGGTATTCTGCTTGCTCTTGATCACATCCAGATAGATGAGAACCTGTTGCTTGTTCCAGAACATCTCAAGTGCCTCTGAGCACAGCCCGAGGAGTCACATAGGGATTGATCCTCCGGCGTTCGACATACTCAGAGACAGAAATCTCGTCCATGCCCTTAGCAGGTTCCTTTTGCTTGCTGGCAGTGGTCTTGACATTGCGCTTGGGGGCATTGGAGCCCTCTGGGGCTTCATCTTGGGGGTTGCGCAGACGCTTGGAGCCAGTGTCATGATTGGGATTGGAATGGCGAGAGCCACCACCTGAGACACAAAACGCGAAACACCCACAACAGCCAAGAGGGATTAATGCAAAGACCACAACAAAGCAAGAGAAACAAGCAGAAAGCACACATTATAAATGCCTAGAGAGAGATTTGATCCCTACGGTAGTACTGCCAAGTGCTGCGAAGCTAAGATAGTAGTACTGCTCTTAGACGCGGTAGTACCGTGCAAGGTCACGGTAGTACCGGGTCTAGGAGCAGTAGTACGACCTTAGCGCCTCGGCTAGCGCGGTAGTACCGCGTCTAGTGAGCGGTAGTGCCGCATGAGCTAGCACGGTAGTACCACACCTGACGGGCGGTAGTACCGCAAGAGTGGTAGTACCACACATCAGACACGGTAGTACCACACCGCGTCAGATCTGAACAGGTTCAAATCTGAGAAAAGCCTGCAAAACCACGGCGGTACTACGGTTGGACAAAGCTACCACAAGACAGCATATCAAGTATGATTCCTATGCATCACGACTCTCCTGCATCCTACTCTTGCATAGATTTGGCCTAAAATATCAAGAACAACAAGTTTCTCCCCAAAAACCTAGAAGCAAGGGAACAGCCAAGAAAAAGAGGGATTTGGGGGAAAACATTGGTCCATGGCAAGAGGAAGTGGTGGGGAACGATCCCACCGGCCGGAATCCGAGGAGAGTGGCCGGAGACGGAGATCCGGCGAGGGCCTTCGGCGCCGTTCTTGAGAGAGAGAGAGAGACGTGGGGAGAGAGACAAATGAATGGGTATGGTGAGTTGGAACTCCCCTACCCGAGTCATAACCCCCACGCTGCCTCGACGGCGCGGTCGTACCGTGCCCCGACGCGGTAGTACCGCCCGACGCGGTACTTTCGAAGTACCGCACCTGAGCGGTAGTACCGTGCTGTGGCGCGGTAGTACCGTGCCTCCCAAAGCGGTAGTACCGTGGCCAGACGCAGTAGTACCGTGATCTCAATAAGATGCACATTTCGAGCACATGAAAAACTGGATCTTTGCACAAACACTTTGAGCCAACACGACACCACAAGACCACGCAACACACAAAGCCAGAAAGGCACACGACAAACGAAACAACCACGAGACACCACCTCTCCAAAGAGAGGGCGGTGGCCATAGCCACCTATGTTTGAGTCAATTGGTATGGCACCACGAAGAATTATCCTTGGGTCCATGACCAAAACTCGTCTTTGAAGCACAAGTACCATCAAACATGGCTAATGTGAAAGACTTGATCGATTTATGCATAATGGGGGGAGGGAGAGTTCATTGAGAGAACATCACTCCCCCTATGTCCATGCCTACATCTAAATAGGACAACACGTTGAGTATGGTGGGGTGTGCAAGGGTTCAAGCAACATTGCTCGAATCAATGATATTTAGCTCATGCCTTAACTCGCGAAATCTTGCTTCATCCAAGGGCTTCGTGAAGATATCTGCAAGGTTATCATGAGTGTTGACATAGTTGAGCTCGATCTCTCCTCGCCTAATGTGATCCCGGATGAAGTGATACCGAATCTCAATATGCTTCGTCTTGAAGTGTTGCACCGGGTTGAGAGAGATCTTGATGGCACTTTCATTGTCACACCAAAGAGGCACTTTGTCACAAATGACACCGTAATCCTTTAAAGTTTGCCTCATCCATAAGAGTTGTGCACAACAACTACCGGCCGCCACATACTCCGCTTCGGTGGACGAGAGAGACACACAACTTTGCTTTTTGGAAGACCAACTTACCAAAGAGCAACCAAGAAATTGGCACCCTCCGGAAGTGGACTTCCTATCCACTTTGTCTCCCGCCCAATCGGAATCCGAATACCCTACAAGCTTGAAGTTTGCTCCTCTTGGGTACCATAGGCCAAAGTTTGGGGTATGAGCCAAATATCGAAAGATTCGTTTGACCGCCACATAGTGACTTTCCTTAGGTGCGGCTTGAAAACGTGCACAAATTCCCACACTCAACATGATATCCGGTCTAGATGCACAAAGGTAAAGCAAGGAACCTATCATGGAGCGATATACCTTTTGATCCACCGCTTTACCATTGGGATCTATGTCAAGTTGGCACTTGGTGGGCATGGGAGTGGAAGCCGGCTTGACATCACTTAGCTTGAATCTTTTGAGCATGTCTTGAGTATATTTGGCTTGATTGATGAAGGTTCCTTCTCTTCTTTGCTTCACTTCGAACCCTAGAAAGAACTTCAACTCTCCCATGGAAGACATCTCGAACTTTGAGGTCATGAGAGCGGCAAATTCCTCATTGAAAGCTTTGTTAGGGGAACCAAAGATAATATCATCAACATATAATTGGCACACAAACAACTCCCCTTTGACCTTCTTAGTAAAAAGAGTGGGGTCGATTAGCCCAACTTCGAAACCACGGTCTTGTAACAACTCGGTAAGGTGGTCATACCACGCACGTGGGGCTTGTTTAAGGCCATAGAGTGCCTTATCGAGTTGATACACATGATCGGGAAAGTAGGGATCCTCGAACCCGGGGGGTTGCTTGACATAAACCAATTCATTAATGGGACCATTAAGAAAAGCACTCTTCACATCCATTTGTTGTAACTTAAAGTTATGATGAGAAGCATAGGCAATCAACATGCGAATAGATTCAAGACGAGCAACGGGAGCAAAGGTTTCACCGTAGTCGATACCCTCGACTTGGGAGTAGCCTTGTGCTACCAAACGAGCCTTGTTGCGAATGATAATCCCATGGGCATCTTGCTTGTTCTTAAATATCCACTTGGTTCCGATGACATTGTGGTTCCCCGTCGGTCTTGGCACCAATCTCCACACTTTGTTGCGCTCGAAGTTGTTGAGTTCTTCATGCATGGCATTGAGCCAATCCGGATCTTCTAGCGCCTCATAGACCTTGTGGGGTTCCACACAAGAGACAAACGCGTGATGCTCACAATAATTTGCTAATTGTCTACGAGTGCTTACCCCCTTTCGTAAGCTTCCAAGCACATTCGTCATGAGATGATCCTTGGTGGAGAGCTTGGAAGCAACCTTGGCGGCACGACGCTCTAATTCCTCCTCGGGGGTGAGACGAGGAGTGGTCACTTGATCATCTTGAGCGTCGTCTTGAGCTTGTTCTTGTTCTTGAACTTGCTCGGAGGAGAGAACTTGACCTTGGGCATCACTAGATGTGTCAACACCGTCTTGAGCGTGATCTTGCCCTTGGTCATGTTCTTGAGGATGAGGGCCTTCATGTTGTTCTTCGGAAGCGTGTGGGCCTTGGGTTGGTGATGGCTCCGCTTGAGTGGAGCTTTGTCCTTCTCCTTCGGCCACAAGGGGTTCCTCAATGGGTAGGATAAAGCCAACACCCATTCTTCTTATGGCTTGGGGAGGAATTTCATCACCTACATCACAAGTGCCACTTTGCTCCACTTGGGAGCCGTTATTCTCATCAAACTCCACGTTACACGTCTCCTCAATAAGTCCCGTGGATTTATTGAGGACACGGTAAGCATGAGAGTTTGTAGCATAACCAACAAATATGCCCTCATAAGCTCTAGCCTCAAATTTAGACAACCGAACACCTTTCTTGAGAATGAAACACTTACACCCGAACACCCGGAAGTACTTGAGGTTGGGCTTGTTACCGGTGAGTATCTCATATGGAGTCTTGTTCAAGCCCTTGCGGAGGTAGAGCCGATTGGATGCATGACACGCGGTGTTGATGGCTTCGGCCCAAAAGTTGTACGGAGACTTGAACTCCGCCATCATGGTCCTTGCCGCATCCATCAACGTCCGGTTCTTCCTCTCCGCAACACCGTTTTGTTGAGGGGTGTAAGGTGCGGAATATTGATGCTTGATCCCCTCATCACTAAGAAACTCATCCAAGGTGTAGTTCTTGAACTCGGTGCCGTTGTCACTTCTTATTGTCAAGATCTTTGCATTGTATTGACGTTGTGCTTCATTTGCAAAGTCAATGACGGTTTGTTGGGTCTCGCTCTTCCTCTTGAAGAAATACACCCACGTGTACCTTGAGTAGTCATCCACAATCACCAAGCAATACTTCCTACCTCCAAGACTATCGAAGGATGGAGGCCCAAAGAGATCCATGTGAAGGAGCTCCAAAGGCCTCTTTGAATAAATGATAGTCGTGGGAGGGTGAGCCTTCTCATGTAGCTTTCCTTCGATACAAGCACTGCAAGCACGATCTTTAGCAAAACTAACATTCGTTAGTCCACGGACATGGTCCCCCTTGAGGAGACTTTGCAAAGATCTCATATTGACGTGGGCTAAACGGCGATGCCAAAGCCATCCCACATCAACTTTAGCCATTAGGCACGTCGCGGTCTTAGTGGGTCGCTCCGAAAAGTTAATCACATATAGACCGTTCTCGACATGCCCAACAAAGGCTACTTTAAGAGTCTTGCTCCACAAGAGGGCCACGGTATCGATATCAAAGAAAGTGGCAAAGCCCATGATTGCAAGTTGACGAACGGAAAGTAAATTGTATGCAAGGGACTCAACAAGCATGACCTTCTCGATCGTGAGATCATGAGAGATGACCACCTTGCCAAGTCCCAATACCTTAGAAGATGAGGCGTCACCCCACTCGACATTGGTGGGCATAGATGGAACCTTGTGCACGTCCACCACCAAGTCCTTGCTTCCGGTCATATGATTTGTAGCTCCGCTATCGAGCAACCATGATCCCCCACCGGAAGCAAACACCTACAAGAGATCAATGCTTGGTTTTAGGTACCCATTTTGTAATGGGTCCTTTGATGTTAGTAACAAGGGTCTTTGGAACCCAAATAGACCATTCAATGTATTCATGAAGAGAACCAACAAATTTGGCATAAACATGCCCATCACTAGCACGGCATAACACATAAGAAGGATTAAAATCGCCGGCTTTGTTGGGAGGGGTGGCATTGCCCTTCTTGACATTGCCGCCCTTTGCAATGTTCTTCTTCTTCTCCTCGGAGGCACTCTCTCCCTCCTTCACAAAGGTTTGCATGAGAGGAGGAGGTCGTTTGGTCTTGTCATTCTTCTTCTTGTTCTTGGAGTCGGGCACGTACCCAACCCCTTCCTTGGCCACAACTCCCTTTTGGTTGATCAAGAGATCGTTGAGGTTCTTCTTGCCTTGTATGCAAGTCGCAAGACCTCTCTCAAGTTGCCCCTTTAGCTTAGCGTTCTCCTCAACGAGATGCACATGCTCACAACACGGGTTAGTAGCATTTGCATTATCAATTAACATCATACGAGGGAAAGTGGCTTTTTCCTTGGTTAGCTTTACTTGAAGTTGATCATGCGACTCTTTGAGGCTAGCATGAGCACCCTTCAAGACCTTGTGAGCCTTGTCAAGTAGATCAAACTCCTCTTTGAGTCTAGCAAAATCAACCTCAAGTTCGGCCTTCTCGGAGTTTAGCACATGAGAAACAATGAGGACATGATCATAATCTTTCTTTAACTTAGCATGATCAACGTTGTGTGACTCCTCAAGAGCCAAACGAAGACCACGCTCTTCCTCAAGAGCATTGGAAAGATCCGAAATCTCATCGGCATAGTCACGACTATGCCCTTCCATCTTAGTGATGGTGTTTTCGTGAGCCTCGATCATGTCATTGGCTTCACCAAGTTGTTCCAAGAGAGCAACAAAGTGCTTCTTGGATTTTCCCTTGAGTTTGCCCATAAAGGCCTCAAACTCATTAGCCTCCACATTAGCTTCCTCAAGTTCATTAATGCTATCCGTCGGAGAAGGATGATTAATGATGGTAGTTTTGATGTTGGAGGTTACCTTGTTGGTGGCTTTAGCCATGAGGCACTTGGCGGTGATGCTCTCATTGGGTGAGTCGAAGAGAGACACCCGTGGAGTCGTCGCAATGGCAACGGAGGCCATGGCAACCGACTCATCACTTTCATCATCGTCATCATCCTCATTGTACTCTTCTTGTACCACCAATGCCTTGGGAGGAGTCTTCTTGGTGAAGTTGCTCTTGTTGGGGAACGACTTGGCCTTGTCCTTTCGGATGAGCTTGCCACCATTGTCTTCCCTCTTCTCATACGGGCACTCCGCAACAAAATGACTCACGTTGCCACAATTGTAGCAAGTCCTTACACGTTGCTTGCTCTTCGTGCCACTTGAGTTGTTTTTGCTAAAGTTTGGCCTCGAGTTTTTCTTGCTCCAAAATTGCCTTGAAGCAAGTGCCATGTGTTCATGATACGCATACTTCGTATCTTCGGGGTTGCTCTCCTCTTCTTCCTCTTCTTCTTCTTCAACGGTGAGCTTGGCCTTCAATGCAAGGTTAGGCTTCTTTGCCCTTTGAGAACGAAGCACCGCATTGTCGGCGGTCTTGTCCAAAATGTTCATGGCCACAAACTCATCCAACACTTCGCTTGAGGTCAAAGTGTGGAAGTCCGGTCTTTGACGAATGACGGAGGACATGGCCTTGTGATAGGGCATCATTGCCTTGAGGAATTTGCGCTTGATCCAATTGTCATCCGTGTCCTTGCTCCCGTGATCTCGTAGTGAGACCGCGAGTTTGGTTACTCTCCGATAAAGCTCACGAGGTTCTTCATCTTCTTTCATTGCAAACTCATCGGCCTCATCTTGCACCACTTCATAGTTGGAGCGTTGAATGCTTGCGCTTCCCCGGTAGAGAGAGACAACACAATGCCATGCATCTTTGGCCAAGGCGAAGGGACGAAGATGAGGTAGGTCTTCGGGTGGAATTGCATCTTGAATGATGAAGAGAGCATTCTCATTGAATTGATTGTCCGCGGCTTCTCGAGGAGTGAAGTTGCTTGGATCATGCGGATAGAAACCTTCTTCAATGATTCTCCAAAGGTTAGTGTTCACATGATTTAAATGACGTTTAAAGCGGTAAACCCAAGAATCAAAGTCCTCATTTTTCACAATCTTAGGGGGAGGACCGGCATGATTCAAATGAGTGGAAGGAACCGGTCCACCATAAACAAGTGGTGGTTCCACATGGGCAAAGATGCCGGTGCCATTCTTACCACTAGAAGAAGGAGCCTTTTCACTACTAGCTTCCCCCTTGTCGGGGATAGCATCCGTCACCTTGTCGGCGGGGTCACCCACTTTCAACGGTGCGGTGGATAGTTTAAGCCCCTCAAGAAATTTAGTAAACATGCTTTCAACTTCGGTCGTCATGGAGGTTTTCAATGTCTCCAAGGCCACATTGAACTCCTCACGAGAGACCGAGGTTCCCCCATCGCCCGTAGACGAGGTCGGATTCACACCGGAGTGTTCCTCCACACCGTCTACGGTATCAACCATACTCTTTGGACGGTAAAGTCCTTAATAAAGAGACGAGGCTCTGATACCAATTGAAAGGATCGATATGGTTGACTAGAGGGGGGGTGAATAGGCAACTAACAATTTTTAGCTTTTCTTTAACAATTTAAACTTTGCATCAAAGTAGGTTGTCTAGATATGCAACTAGGTGAGCAACCTATATGATGCAACAAGGATAGGAACACAAGCAAGCAAGATATATGAAACAAATAAGCTTGCACAAGTAAAGGCACGAGATAACCAAGAGTGGAGACGGTGGAGACGAGGATGTGTTGCCGAAGTTCCTTCCCTTTGAGAGGAAGTACGTCTCCGTTGGAGCGGTGTGGAGGCACAATGCTCCCCAAGAAGCCACTAGGGCCACCGTATTCTCCTCACGCCCTCACACAATGCGAGATGCCGTGATTCCACTATTGGTGCCCTTGGAGGCGGCGACCGAACCTTTACAAACTAGGTTGGGCAATCTCCACAACTCAATTGGAGGCTCCCAACGACACCACGAAGCTTCACCACAATGGACTATGGCTTCGTGGTGACCTCAACCGTCTAGGATGCTCAAACACCCAAGAAGTAACAAGATCCGCAAGGGATTAGTGGGGGAATCAAATATCTCTTGGTGGAAGTGTAGATCGAGGCCTTCTCAACCACTCCCGAGCAAATCAACAAGTTTGGTCGGCTAGGGAGTGAGATCGGGCGAAAATGGAGCTTAGAGCAATAATGGAGCTTAGGGGTGGAAGAGGTGAGTCAACGGGAAGAAGGGGACCCCTTATATAGTGTGGGAAAAGGATCCAACCGTTACCCACCAACCAGCCCGCGGCCAGCGGTACTATCACGCCTGGCCAGCAGTACTATCACGCCCGGCCAGCGGTACTACTGCTTGCCACCAAGCGGTACTACCGTACCGACCCACGGTACTGCCGCAACCCTAGCGACAGAAAAGAAAAACAGACACGCATGAGCTGGGGGCGGTACTTCCGCACGCGCAGTACTACCGCGCCCCCCATGCGGTACTACTGCAAGGCAAAAAACCCCAGCGAGGGGGAAAGGAACTTCCGTGCCTACTTCCGCAAAGAAACGGTAGTAGCAAAAACCCGACACAGTAGTACTGCCGAGGGGCGATACTACTGCCTGACTGCATAGCGCGGTACTACCGCTCGGCGAAAACGATACTACCGCGGTAGGTGCGGATGTAAAAAATTACATCCGCCCCTACTACCGCAAAGGGGCGGCACTAGCCTGGTGGGTAGCGGTAGTGCGGCTCCAGGGGAGCGGTACTACCGTGGGCACCTGCGGTACTACCCTGGATGCCTACGGTACTACCGTTTTCCTGGGAGCAGTACTACCGCGACCAACCACAGCAGCCAGACAAGGGAGGCAAGAAAACGGAGGAAGCTCCAAGGAAAAAGGAGGGGACAAGAAGGAGACGTGTACGTGATGATTCCACCCAAACCTTTCCAATGCGGACCCCCTCTTAATAGTATGGCTTTCCTATGACTCAAATCCACCAAAAAGAAACGTAGAAAAGACGCTGTCTTCATCAGTCTTCGAGGGGCAACCAATCGTCTTGTGCCTAGCAATGAAGTGTCTGGAATAATCAAGGCACACGATTAGTCCGCAAATGTGTTGTCATCAATGACCAAAACACTTAGGGATAAATATGCCCTTACAATCTTGATGTAAGATCCGACGGACCTATATAGCACCGACTGTGACTTATAGCAAGCATGATGAATATAAGGACGGTGACAGTGGATAATAATTTTCTTACATATTTAAGAACATAATTAAAAAAGCCACACGCGGCAACGCCCGAAATACACAGGGGCAAAAGAAGAAGGAAAACAACGATCTGGCTCGCTGATCTCTATTTTCTTGATGCGTTGCTGCAGGACGTGGGAACTAGTCTCCGTGGAGAGCGGCGATGAGTTCTTTCTTGTCCTCAAGATGCTGCTTAAGAGCATCCACAGATTCCCCCACCAGCCTTCTGTGCTCCATGCACAGCATGGCATTCTCGTCCGTAAGTTTCTTGATGATGATGCCGGTCCTCTTCAAGAAGGCAGTGGTCTCCTCCTGCTGCTCCGCACTTCCGACGATCTTCGCCCTCAGCAGGTTGCGCTCAGCCCAGAGCTTCGCATTGCTCTCATTTAGTTCCCAGATGACACCGGTAGCCTGTTCAAAAGAGGCTTTCATGTCATCCTGCAACCTTGCCCAGTCGGAGATCTTATCCAGCTGGCTATGGACGATCGCATGCATGCGCCTGTAAGAGTCCTCGCCTGCGCGCAAGACATTTTCGCAGGCCGCCGCGCCGCGGGAGTGAAGGAAATATGCCCTAGAGGCAATAATAAAGTTGTTATTTCTATTTCCTTATATCATGATAAATGTTTATTATTCATGCTATAATTGTATTAACCAGAAACTTGATACATGTGTGGATACATAGACAAAACACAATGTCCCTAGTAAGCCTCTACTAGACTAGCTCGTTAATCAAAGATGGTTAAGTTCCCTAACCATAGACATGTGTTGTCATTTGATGAATGGGATCACATCATTAGGAGAATGATGTGATGGAAAAGATCCATCTGTTAGCATAGCATAATGATCGTTAAGTTTTATTGCTATTGCTTTCTTCATGACTTATACATATTCCTTTGACTATGAGATTATGCAACTCCCGAATACCGGAGGAACACTTTATGTGCTGTCAAAAATCACAACATAACTGGGTAATTATAAAGATGCTCTACAGGTGTCTCCGAAGGTGTTTGTTGGGTTGGCATAGATCGAGATTAGGATTTGTCACTCCGAGTATCAGAGAGGTATCTCTGGGTCCTCTTGGTAATGCACATCATAATAAGCCTTGCAAGCAATGTGACTAATGAGTTAGTTGTGGGATGATGCATTATGGAATGAGTAAAGAGACTTGCCGGTAACGATATTGAACTAGGTATGGAGATACCGACGATCGAATCTCGGGCAAGTAAAATACCGATGACAAAGGGAATAAACATATGTTGTCATAATGGTTTGACCGATAAAGATCTTCGTAGAATATGTGGGAACCAATATGAGAATCCAGGTTCCGCTATTGGTTATTGACCGAAGAGGTGTCTCGGTCATGTCTACATAGTTCTCGAACCCGTTGGGTCCGCACGCTTAACGTTCGATGATGATTTGTATTATGAGTTATGTGTTTTGGTGGACGAAGTTTGTTCGGAGTCCCAGATGAGATCATGGACATGACAAGGAGTCTCTAAATGATCGAGAGGTAAAGATTGATATATTGGAAGGTGGTATTCGGACACCGGAAGGGTTCTAGAGTGTATCGGGTACATACCGGAGTACTAGAGGGGTTACCGGAACCCCTCGGGGAAAGATATGGACCATAGGAGGGAGGCTAACCAGCTCACAAGGGGCTGGTGCACCCCCCACAAGGGAGGAGGCCGAATTGGACTAGGGAAGGGGGCACCACCCCCCTTTCCTTCTCCTACTCCCTCTCCTTCCCCTTTTCCCCCTCCTGTAGAATGAAAAAAAGGGGGGGTGAATCCTACTAGGACTGGAGTCCTAGTAGGACTCCCCTCTCTTTGGTGCGCCCCTTGTGGCTAGCCTCCTCCCCTCCTGCTTTATATACGGGGGCAGGGGGCACCCCAAAGTCAAATCAATTGTTCCTCAGCCGTGTGCGGTACCCCCTCCACAGTTTACCACCTCGGTCATATTGTCGTAGTGCTTAGGCGAAGCCCTGCGCGGATCACATCACCAACACCGTCTCCACGCCATCGTGCTGACGGAACTCTCCCTTGTCCTCAACTGGACAAGAGCTCGAGGGACGTCATCGTGTTGAACGTGTGTTGAACACGGAGGTGTCGTACGTTCGGTACTTGGATCGGTTGGATCGTGAACACGTTCGACTACATCAACCGCGTTACTAAACGCTTCCGCTTTTGGTCTACGTGGGTACGTGGACACACTCTCCCGTATCGTTGTTATGCTTCTCCTAGTTAGATCTTGAGTGATCGTAGGAATTTTTTTGAATTACTACATTCCCCAACAGTTGTATCAGAGCCAGGTCTATGCGTAGATGATATATGCACGAGTAGAACACAAAGAGTTGTGGGCGATAATAGTCATACTGCTTACCACCAACGTCTTACTTTGATTCGGCGGTATTGTTGGATGAAGCGCCCTGGACCGACATTACATGACCGCGTTCAAGAGACTGGTTCTACCGACATGCTTCGCACATAGGTGGCTGGCGGGTGTCTGTTTCTCCAACTTTAGTTGAATCGAGTTTGACTACGGCCGGTCCTTGTTGAAGGTTAAAATAGCACACTTGATGAAAAATTGTTGTGGTTTCGATGCGTAGGTAAGAACGGTTCTTGCTAGAAGCCCGTAGCAGCCACGTAAAACTTGCAATAACAAAGTAGAGGACGTCTAACTTGTTTTTGCAGGGCATGTTGTGATGTGATATGGTCAAGACATGATGAGATATAAATTGTTGTATGAGATGATCATGTTCTGTAAACGTTATCGGCAACTGGCAGGAGCCTTATGGTTGTTGCTTTATTGTATGAAATGCAATCGCCATGTAATTGCTTTACTTTATCACTAAGCAGTAGCGATAGTCATGGAAGCAATAGTTGGCGAGATGACAACGATGCTACGATGGAGATCAAGGTGTCAAGCCGGTGACGATGGAGATCATGACGGTGCTTTGGAGAGTGCTTTGGAGATGGAGATCAAAGGCACAAGATGATGATGGCCATATCATGTCACATATTTTGATTGCATGTGATGTTTATCATTTATGCATCTTATTTTGCTTAGTACGGCACTAGCATTATAAGATGATCCCTCACTAAATTTCAAGGTACAAGTGTTCTCCCTGAGTATGCACCGTTGGTCTGTTGCTATAGTTTGTCGTGTCGAGACACCACGTGATGATTGGGTGTGATAAGCTCTACGTTCACATATAATGGGTGCAAGCCAATTTTGCACGTGCAGAATACTCGGGTTAAACTTGACGAGCCTAGCATATGTAGATGTGGCCTCGGAACATTGAGACCGAAAGGTTGAATGTGAATCATATAGTAGATATGATCAACATAGTGATGTTCACCATTGAAAACAACTCCATCTCACGTGATGATCGGACATTGTTTAGTTGATATGGATCATGTGATCATTTAGATGACTAGAGGGATGTCTATCTAAGTGGGAGTTCTTTAGTAATATGATTAACTGAACTTTAATTTATCATGAATTTAGTACTGATAGTATTTGCAAATTATGTTGTAGATCAATAGCTCCCATTATAGCTCCCCGTTTATTTTTGATATGTTCCTAGATAAAAATAATTTGAAAAATGATAGTAGCAATGATGTGGACTGGATCCGTGATCTGAGGATTATTCTCATTGCTGCACAGAATAATTATGTCCTTGATGCACCACTAGGTGAGGGACCTTTTGCAAGAGCAGATGCAGACACTATGAACGTTTGGCAAGCTCGGTATGATGACTACTTGATAGTTTAGTGCACCATGCTTTACGGCTTAGAACTGGGGCTTCAAAAACGTTTTGAACGCCATAGAGCATATAAGATGTTCCAAGGGCTGAAATAGGTATTTCAGACTCATGCCCAAGTCGAGAGGTATGAGACCTCTGACAAGTACTTTGCCTACAAGATGGAGGAGAATAGCTCAACCAGTGAGCATGTGCTCAGAATGTCTGAGTACTACAATCGCTTGAATCAAGTGGGAGTTAATCTTCCAGATAAGATAGTGATTGACAGAGTTCTCTAGTCACTATCACCAAGTTATTGGAACTTCGTGATGAACTATAATATGCAAGGGATGACAAAATAATTCCCGAGCTCTTCGCAATGCTAAAAGCGGCGAAGGTAGAAATCAAGAAAGAACATCAAGCGTTGATGGTTAACAAGACCACTAGTTTCAAGAAAAGGCGCAAAGAAAAAGAAAGGGAACTTAAAGAATGGCAAGCAAGTTGCCACTCCCATGAAGAAACCCAGAGCTAGACCTAAGCCTGAAACCGAGTGCTTATACTACAAAGGGAATGGTCACTGGAAGCGGAACTACCCCAACTACTTGGCGGATAAGAAGGATGGCAAAGTGAAAGGTATATTTGGCATACATATTATTGATGTGTACTTTACTAGTGTTCATAGTAACCCCAGGGTATTTGATAGTGGTTCAGTTGCTAAGATTAGTAACTCGAAACAGGAGTTACAAAATGAACAAAGACTAGTTGAGGGCGAGGCAATGATGTGTGTTGGAAGTAATTCCAAGGTTGATAAGATCACCATTGCATACTCCCTCTACCTTCGGGATTAGTGTTGAACCTAAATAAATGTTATTTGGTGTTTGCGTTGAGCATGAATATGATTGGATCATGTTTATTACAATATGGTTATTCATTTCAGTTAGAGAATAATTGTTGTTTTGTTTACATGAATAAAACCTTCAATGGTCATACACCCAATGTGAATGGTTTGTTGAATCTCGATCATGGTTATACACATATTCATAATATTGATGCCAAAAGATGCAAAGTTGATAATGATAGTGCAACATATTAGTGGCACTGTCGGTTAGGTCATATTGGTGTAAAGCGCATGAAGAAACTCAATGCGGATGGACTTTTGGAATCACTTGATTATGAATCATTTCGTGCTTGTGAACCATGCCTCATGAGCAAGATGACTAAGACTCAATTCTCCAGAACAATGGAGCGAGCCACTGACTTATTGGAAATAATACATACCGATGTATGCGGTCCGATGAGTGTTGAGGCTCGTGGCGGGTATCGTTATTTTTTTTAACCTTCACAATTGATTTGAGCAGATATGGGTATACCTACTTCAGAGTGAAGTGGAGAATCATCGTAACAAGAAAATAAAGTTTCTGCGGTCTGATCGCGGAGGCGAATATTTGAGTTATGAGTTTTGGACTTCATTTAAAACAATGTGGAATAGTTTCACAACTCACACCACCTGGAACACCACAGCGTAATGGTGTGTCCGAACGTCATCACTGTACTTTATTAGATATGGTGCAACCTATGATGTCTCTTACCGATTTACCGCTATCGTTTTGGGGTTTATGCATTAGAGACAGCTGCATTCACGTTAAATAGGGCATCATCTAAATCCGTTGAGACAACACCGTATGAACTATGTTTTGGCAAGAAACCAAAGCTGTCGTTTCTTGAAGTTTTGGGTTGCGATGCTTATGTGAAAAAGTTTCAAGCTAATAAGCTCGAACCCAAATCGAAGAAGTGCATCTTCCTAGGATACCCAAAAGAAACTGTTGGGTACACCTTCTATCACAGATCCAAAGGCAAGATATTTATTGCTAGGAATGGATCCTTTCAAGAAAAGGAGTTTTTCTCGAAAGAAATGAGTGGGAGGAAAGTAGAACTTTATGAGGCAATTGTACTTTTTCCTAAATTGGAAAGTAGTTCATCACATAAATCAGTTCTAGTGATTCCTACACCAATTAGTGAGGAAGCTAATGGTGATGGTCATGAAACTTCAGATCAAGTTACTACCGAACCTCGTAGGTCAACTAGAGTACGGTCCGCACCAGAGTGGTACGGTAATCTTGTTCTGGGGGTCATGTTACTAGACCATGATGAACCTATGAACTATGACGAAGCGATGATGAGCCCAAATTTCGCGAAATGGCTTGAGGCCATGAAATCTGAGATGGGATCCATGTATGAGAACAAAGTGTGGACTTTGGTTGACTTGCCTGATGATCGGCAAGCCATAGAGAATAAATGGATCTTCAAGAAGAAGACTGACGCTGACGGTAATGTTACTTTCTACAAAGCTCGACTTGCTGCGGAAGGTTTTCGACAAGTTCAAGGAATTGACTAGATGAGACCTTCTCGCCCATAGCGATGCTTAAGTTTGTATGAATCATGTTAGCAATTTCCGCATTTTATGATTATGAAATTTGGCAACTGGATGTCAAAACTGCATTCCTTAATGGATTTCTTAAAGAAGCATAGTATATGATGCAACCAGAAGGTTTTGTCGATCCTAAAGGTGCTAACAAAGTGTGCAAGCTCCAGCGATCCATTTATGGACTGGTGCAAGCCTCTCGGAGTTGGAATATACGCTTTGATAGTGTGATCAAAGCATATGGTTTTATACATACTTTTGGAGAAGCCTGCATTTACAAGAAAGTGAGTGGGAGCTCTGTAGCATTTCTAATGTTATATGTGGATGACATATTGTTGATTGGAAATAATAACAGAATTTCTGGATAACATAAAAGGATACTTGAATAAGAATTTTTCAATGAAAGACCTCGGTGAAGCTGCTTATTTATTGGGCATCAAAATCTATAGAGATAGATCAAGACGCTTAATTGGACTTTCACAAAGCACATACCTTGATAAAGTTTTGAAGAAGTTCAAAATGGATCAGTGAAAGAAGGAGTTCTTGCTTGAGTTGTAAGGTATGAAGTTGAGTAACTCAAAACCCGACCACGACAGAAGGTAGAGAAAATGAAAGCCATTCCCTATGCCTCATCCATAGGTTCTATAAAGTATGCCAAGTTGTATACCAGACCTATTGTGTACCTTGCCATGAGTTTGGCAAAGGGGTACACTAGTGATCCAGGAGTAGATCACTAGACAGCGGTCAAAATTATCCTTGGAGGACTAAGGAAATATTTCTCGGTTATGGAGGTGATAAAGAGTTCACCATAAAAAGTTATGTTGATGCAAGCTTTAACACTGATCTGGATGACTCCGAGTCTCAATCTGGATACATATTAAAAGTTGGAGCAATTAGCTAGAGTAGCTCCATGTAGAGCATTGTAGACATAGAAATTTGCAAAATACATACGAATCTGAATGTGGCAGACCCGTTGACTAAACTTCTCTCTCACAAGCAAAACATGATCACACCTTAGTACTTTTTGGGTGTTAATCACATGGCGATGTGAACTAGATTATTGACTCTAGTAAACCTTTTGGGTGTTGGTCACATGGTGATGTGAACTATTGGTGTTAAATCACATGGCGATGTGAACTAGATTATTGACTCTAGTGCAAGTGGGAGACTGAAGGAAATATGCCCTGGAGGCAATAATAAAGTTGTTATTTATATTTCCTTATATCATGATAAATGTTTATTATTCATGCTAGAATTGTATTAACCAGAAACTTAATACATGTGTGGATACATAGACAAAACACAGTGTCCCTAGTAAGCCTCTACTAGACTGGCTCGCTAATCAAAGATGGTTAAGTTTCCTAACCATAGACATGTGTTGTCATTTGATGAACGGGATCACATCATTAGGATAATGATGTGGTGGAAAAGACCCATCCGTTAGCTTAGCATAATGATCGTTAAGTTTTATTGCTATTGCTTTCTTCATGACTTATACATATTCCTTTGACTATGAGATTATGCAACTCCCGAATACCGGAGGAACACTTTGTGTGCTATCAAACGTCACAACATAACTGGGTGATTATAAAGATGCTCTACAGGTGTCTCCAAAGGCGTTTGTTGGGTTGGCATAGATCGAGATTAGGATTTGTCACTCCGAGTATCGGAGAGGTATCTCTGGGCCCTCTCGGTAATGCACATCATAATAAGCCTTGCAAGCAATGTGACTAATGAGTTAGTTGCGGGATGATGCATTATGGAACGAGTAAAGAGACTTGCCGGTAACGAGATTGAACTAGGTATGGAGATACCGACGATCGAATCTGGAGACAGTAACATACCGATGACAAAGGGAATAAACGTATGTTATCATAATGGTTTGACCGATAAAGATCTGCTACCTCTTGAGCACTGCGTTGGTTTTCCCTTGAAGAGGAAATGGTGGTGCAGTAAAGCAGCGTAAGTATTTCCCTCTGTTTTTGAGAACCAAGGTATCAATCCAGTAGAAGACCACGCGCGAGTCACCTCGTACCTACACACACAAATAAGAACCTCGCAACCAACGCGATAAAGGGGTTGTCAATCCCTTCACGACCACTTGCAAGAGTGAAATCTGATAGAGATGATAATAATAAGATAAATATTTTTGGTATTTTTATGATATAGATTGAAAGTAAAAGATAGCAAAATAAAATAGATTGGAAACTTGTATGATGGAAAATAGACCCGGGGGCCATAGGTTTCACTAGTGGCTTCTCTCAAGATAGCATAAGTATTACGATGGGTGAACAAATTACTGTCGAGCAATTGATATAAAAGCGAATAATTGTGAGAATATCTAGGTATGATCATGTATATAGGCATCACGTCCGTGACAAGTGGACCGACGCCTGCCTGCATCTACTACTATTACTCCACACATCGACCGCTATCCAGCATGCATCTAGAGTATTAAGTTCATTAGAATAGAGTAACGCCTTAAGCAAGATGACATGATGTAGAGGGATAAACTCATGCAATATGATATAAACCCCATCTTTTTATCATCGATGACAACAATACAATACGTGTTGTTTCCCTTTCTGTCACTGGGATCGAGCACCGCAAGATTGAACCCAAAGCTAGGCACTTCTCCCATTGCAAGAAAGATCAATCTAGTAGGCCAAACCAAACTGATAATTCGAAGAGACTTGCAAAGATAAACCATTCATACATAAAAGAGTTCAAAGACGATTCAAATATTGTTCATAGATAAACTTGATCATAAACCCACAATTCATCGGATCTCGACAAACACACCGCAAAAGAAGATTACATTGAATAGATCTCCAAGTGAATCAAGGAGAACTTTGTATTGAGATCCAAAGAGAGAGAGAGAAGAAGCCATCTAGCTACTAGCTATGGACCCGAAGGTCTGAGTTAAACTGCTCACACATCATCGGAGGGGCCATGGAGTTGATGTAGAGGCCCTCCGTGATCAATGCCCCCTCCGGCGGAGCTCCAGAAAAGGCCCCAAGATGGGATCTCTTGGGTATAGAAGGTTGCGGCGGTGGAAACAGGGTTTCATGGTGCTCCTGGATGTTTGCGGGGTATATGAATATATATAGGAGGAAGAAGTAGGTCGGTGGAGCAACAAGGGCCCCACGAGGGTGGAGGGCGTGCCCAGGCAGGGTAGGCGCGTCCCCTGCCTCGTGGCCGCCTCGTTGATTACTTGACGTCCACTCCAAGTCCTCTGGATCACGTTTGTTCCAAAAATCACGTTCCCGAAGGTTTCATTCCGTTTGGACTCCGTTTGATATTCTTTTGTACGAAACACTGAAATAGGCAAAAAAACAGCAATTTGGGTTGGGCCTCCGGTTAATAGGTTAGTCCCAAAAATAATATAAAATTGTAAAATAAAGCTTGTTATCATCCAAAACAGAAAATATAATAGCATCGAACAATCAAAAATTATAGATACGTTGGAGACGTATCAAGCATCCCCAAGCTTAATTCCTGCTCGTCCTCGAGTAGGTAAATGATAAAAACAGAATTTTTGATGTGGAATGCTTCCTACCATATTTCTCAATGTAATTTTCTTTATTGTGGCATGAATGTTCAGATCTGAAAGATTCAAGATAAAAATTTAATATTGACATAAAAATAATAATACTTCAAGCATACTAACTAAGCAATCATGTCTTCTCAAAATAACATGGCCAAAGAAAGTTCATCCCTACAAAATCATATAGTTTGGTCATGCTCCATTTTGGTCACACAAGAATGCTCTCATCATGCACAACCCCGATGACAAGCCAAGAAATTGTTTCATACTTTAGTAATCTCAAACTTTTTTCAACTTTCACGCAATACATGAGCGTGAGCCATGGATATAGCACTATGGGTGGAATAGAATATAATGAAGGGGGTTATGTGGAGAAGACAAAAAAGGAGAAAGTCTCACATCGACGCGGCTAATCAATGGGCTAGGGAGATGCCCATCAATTGATTTCAATGCAAGGAGTAGGGGTTGCCATGCAACGGATGGACTAGAGCTATAAATGTATGAAAGCTCAACAAAAGAAACTAAGTGGGTGTGCATCCAACTTGCTTGCTCACGAAGACCTAGGGCACTTGAGGAGGCCCATTGTTGGAATATACAAGCCAAGTTCTATAATGAAAAATTCCCACTAGTATATGAAAATGACAAAACAAGAGACTCTCTATCATAAAGATCATGGTGCTACTTTGAAGCACAAGTATGGAAAAAAGGGGTAGTAGCATTGCCCCCTTTTTTGGGGCCTTTTTTTTATTTGGCCTTTTTTTATGGGACAATGCTCTATTACTGATGATCATCACACTTCTATTTATTTACAACTCGATACTAGAACAAGATATGACTCTATATGAAAGCCTCCGGCGGTGTATCGGGATGTGCAATGACTCATGAGTGACATGTACGAAAGAATTATGAATGGTGGCTTTTCCAAAAATAAGATGTCAACTACATGATCATGCAAGGCAATATGACAATGATGATGCGTGTCATAATAAACGGAATGGTTGAAAGTTGCATGGCAATATATCTCGGAATGGCTATGGAAATGTCATAATAGGTAGGTATGGTGGCTGTTTTGAGGAAGATATAAGGAGGTTTATGTGTGATAGAGCATCTCGTATCACGGGGTTTGGATGCACCGGCGAAGTTTGCACCAACTCTCAAGGTGAGAAAGGGCAATGCACGGTACCGAAGAGGCTAGCAATGGTGGAAGGGTGAGAGTGCGTATAATCCATGGACTCAACATTAGTCATAAAGAACTCACATACTTATTGCAAGAATCTACAAGTCATCAAAAAACAAGTATTACGCGCATGCTCCTAGGGGGATAGATTGGTAGGAAAAGACCATCGCTCGTCCCCGACCGCCACTCATAAGGAAGACAATCAAATAACACCTCATGTTTCAAATTTGTTACACAATGTTTACCATACGTGCATGCTACGGGACTTGCAAACTTCAACACAAGTATTCCTCAAATTCACAACTACTCAACTAGCACAACTTTGATATCACTATCTCCATATCTCAAAACAATCATCAAGTATCAACCTTCTCTTAGTATTCAATGCACTTATATGAAAGTTTTTATTATGCCTAAAAGCAAATTGCCATGTTGTTCTAAAGGACTCTCAAAATAATATAAGGGAAGCATAAGAGATCAATTATTTATATAAAATAAAACCACCACCGTGCTCTAAAAGATATAAGTGAAGTACTAGAGCAAAAACTATATAGCTCAAAAGATATAAGTGAAGCACATAGAGTATTCTAATAAATTCCAATTCATGTGTGTCTCTCTCAAAAGGTGTGTACAGAAAGGATGATTGTGGTAAACTAAAAAGCAAAGACTCAAATCATACAAGATGCTCGAAGCAAAACACACATCATGTGGCGAATAAAAATATAGCTCCAAGTAAAGTTACCGATAGACGAAGACGAAAGAGGGGATGCCTTCCGGGGCATCCCCAAGCTTAGGCTTTTTGGTGTACTTGTATTTTACCTTGGGTGCCTTGTACATCCCTAATCTCAGGCTCTTGCAACTCCTTGTTCCATAATCCATCAAATGTTTACCCAAAACTTGAAAACTTCACAACACAAAACTTAAAAGAAAATCTTCGTGAGCTCCGTTAGTAAAAAAACAAACCACCACTTCAAGGTACTGTAATGAACTCATTCTTTATTTATATTGGTGTTAAACCAACTATATTCCAACTTCGCTATGGTTTATAAACTCTATTACTACCATAGATTCATCAAAATAAGCAAACAACACACGAAAAACAAAATCTGTCAAAAACAGAACAGTCTGTAGTAATTTGTAGGTTTAGAATACTTCTGGAACCCCAAAATTCTAAAATAAATTGCTGGACGTGAGTAATTTATCTATTAATCGTCTTCAAAAAGAATTAACTAAATAGCACTCTCCAGTAAAAAATGGCAGCAATTCTCGCGAGCGCTAAAGTTTCTGTTTTTTACAACAGGATCAAAAAGACTTTCCCCAAGTCTTCCCAACGGTTCTACTTGGCACAAACACTAATTAAACACAAAAAACACAACCAAAACAGAGGCTAGATAAATTATTTATTACTAAACAGGAACAAAAAATAAAATTGAGTTGCCTCCCAACAAGCGCTATCGTTTAACGCCCCTAGCTAGGCATAAAAGCAAAGATAGATCTAGGTATTGTCATCTTTGGTAGGCAATCCATAAGTGGATATCATAATAGATTCATAAGGTAATTTAATTTTCTTTCTCGGAAAGTGTTCCATGTCTTTCCTTAACGGAAATTGGAATCTAATATTCCCTTCCTTCATATAAATAATTGCACCAATCGTTCTAAGGAATGGTCTACCAAGAATAATAGGACATGAAGGATTGCAATATATATCAAGAACAATGAAATCTACGGGCACATAGTTCCTATTTGCAACAATAAGAACATCATTAATTCTTCCCATAGGTTTCTTAATGTTCAAGTTTAGAGAACAATCATCAAATTCACGGAAACCTAGCAAATCACACAAAGTTTTGGGGATCGTGGAAACACTAGCACCCAAATCACACAAAGCATAGCATTCATGATCTTTAATTTTTATTTTAATAGTAGGTTCCCACTCATCATAAAGTTTTCTAGGGATAGAAAATTCCAACTCAAGTTTTTCTTCATAATATTGCATCAAAGCATCAACGATATGTTTAGTAAAAGCTTTATTTTGACTATAAGCATGAGGAGAATTTAGCATTGATTGCAACAAGGAAATACAATCTATCAAAGAGCAATTATCATAATTAAATTCCTTGAAATCCAAGATAGTGGGTTCATTGCTATCTAAAGTTTTGACCTCTTCAATCCCACTTTTACCAATTTTTGCATCAAGATCTAAAAACTCCGAATTTTTTGGGACGCCTTCTAACTAAAGTTGACTCATCTCCAGTCCCATCATTATCAAGATTCATATTGCAAAACAAGGATTTAATAGGGGACACATCAATTACTTTTAGATCTTCATCTTTATTGTCATGAAAACTTTCCGGTTTAGCGGCCATCTTTTTAACTAAGGTGGCCTGCTTATCCGAGATTTCAGCAATTAATTTTTCAAGATGAGCAAGCCGAGATTTTAAACCATAAAATTCCTTAGACATATCATCGAGCTCTTTATTCATGAAACCGATAAAACTTTTTTGTTCTTTAAGCTCGTTTCTAAAGAAATTATTATGCTCAAACTGCAAGGACATAAAACTTCTAACGTTGTTTTCGATTTCTTCCAACCTTCTAAGGTGAGGGTCAACTCCTTTTGGTAAAGCCATAAGGGAAACAAGCAACAAGAGGCAAGAGAAAAAGAGGCGAACGGAAAAGAGAGGGCGAAAGGAAAAGAGGGCGAGTAAAACGGCAAGGGTGAAGTGGGGGAGAGGAAACCGAGAGGCAAATGGCAAATAATGTAATGCGAAGGATAAGAGTTGTGATGGGTACTTGGTATATCTTGACTTGGCGTAGATCTTTCGGGCAACGGCGCCAGAAATCCTTCTTGCTACCTCTTGAGAACTGCGTTGGTTTTCCCTTGAAGAGGAAAGGGTGGTGCAGTAAAGCAGCGTAAGTATTTCCCTCAGTTTTTGAGAACCAAGGTATCAATCCAGTAGGAGACCACCCACGAGTCACCTCGTACCTACACACACAAATAAGAATCTCGCAACCAACGCGATAAAGGGGTTGTCAATCCCTTCATGGCCACTTGCAAGAGTGAGATCTGATAGAGATGATAATAATAAGATAAATATTTTTGGTATTTTTATGATATAGATTGAAAGTAAAATATAGCAAAATAAAATAGATTGGAAACTTGTATGATGGAAAATACACTCGGGGGCCATAGGTTTCACTAGTGGCTTCTCTCAAGATAGCATAAGTATTACGGTGGGTGAACAAATTACTGTCGAGCAATTGATAGAAAAGCGAATAATTATGAGAATATCTAGGTATGATCATGTATATAGGCATCACGTCCGTGACAAGTAGACCGAATCCTGCCTGCATCTACTACTATTAATCCACACATCGACCGCTATCCAGCATGCATCTAGAGTATTAAGTTCATAAGAACAGAGTAACGCCTTAAGCAAGATGACATGATGTAGAAGGATAAACTCATGCAATATGATATAAACCCCATCTATTTATCCTCGATGGCCACAATACAATATGTGTCATTTCCCTTTCTGCCACTGGGATCGAGCACCGCAAGATTGAACCCAAAGCTAGGCACTTCTCCCATTGCAATAAAGATCAATCTAGTAGGCCAAACCAAACTGATAATTCGAAGACTTGCAAAGATAAAACAATCATACATAAGAGAATTCAGAGAAAATTCAAATATTGTTCATAGATAAACTTGATCATAAACCAACAATTCATCGGATCTCGACAAACACACCGCAAAATAAGATTACATTGAATAGATCTCCAAGAGAATCGAGGAGAACTTTGTATTGAGATCCAAAGAGAGAGAAGAAGCCATCTAGCTACTAGCTATGGACCCGAAGGTCTGAGGTAAACTACTCACACATCATCGGAGGGGCCATGGAGTTGGTGTAGAGGCCCTTCGTGATCAATGCCCCCTCCGGCGGAGCTCTGGAAAAGGCTCCAAGATGGGATCTCTTGGGTATAGAAGGTTGCGGCGGTGGAAATAGGGTTTTGTGGTGCTCCTGGATGTTTGCAGGGTATATGAATATATATAGGAGGAAGAAGTAGGTTGGTGGAGCAACGAGGGGCCCATGAGGGTGGAGGGCGTGCCCAGGGGGTAGGCGCACCCCCCTGCCTCATGGCCTCCTCGTTGATTGCTTGACGTCCACTCCAAGTCCTCTGGATCATGTTTGTTCCAAAAATCATGTTCCCGAAGGTTTCATTCCGTTTGGACTCCGTTTGATATTCCTTTTCTACGAAACGCTGAAATAGGCAAAAAAAATAGCAATTTGGGTTGGGCCTCCGGTTAATAGGTTAGTCCCAAAAATAATATAAAAGTGTAAAATAAAGCTCGTTATCATCGAAAACAGATAATATAATAGCATGGAACAATCAAAAATTATAGATACGTTGGAGACGTATCAAGATCTTCGTAGAATATGTGGGAACCAATATGAGCATCCAGGTTCCGCTATTGGTTATTGACCGGAGAGGTGTCTCAGTCATGTCTACATAGTTCTCAAACCCGTTGGGTCCGCACGCTTAACGTTCGATGATGATTTGTATTTATGAGTTATGTGTTTTGGTGACCAAAGTTCGTTCGGAGTCCCTGATGAGATCACATACATGACGAGGAGTCTTGAAATGGTCGATAGGTAAAAACTTATATATGGGAAGGTAGTATTCGGACACCGGAAGGGTTCTGGAGTGTATCGGGTACATATTGGAGTATCGGAGGGGTTAATGGAACCTCCCGGGGAAAGATATGGGCCATAGGAGGGAGGCTAACCAGCCACAAGGGGCTGGTGTGCCCCACAAGGGAGGAGGCTGAATTGGACTAGGGAAGGGGGCGCCACCCCCTTTCCTTCTCCTACTCCCTCTCCTTCCCTTTTCCCCCCTCCTGTAGAAGGAAAAAGGGGGGCGAATCATACTAGGACTGGAGTCCTAGTAGGGCTTCCCTCTCCTTGGCGCCCCCCTTGTGGCTGACCTCCTCCCCTCCTCCTTTATATACGGGGGCGGGGGGCACCCCAAAGGCACATCAATTGTTCTTTAGCAGTGTGCGGTCCCCCCTCCATAGTTTACCACCTAGGTCATATTGTCGTAGTGCTTAGGCGAAGCCCTGTGCGGATCACATCATCAACACCGTCACCATGTCGTCGTGCTGACGGAACTCTCCCTTGTCCTCAACTGGACAAGAGCTCGAGGGACATCATCGTGCTAAACGTGTGCTGAACACAGAGGTGTCGTACATTCGGTACTTGGATCGGTTGGATCGTGAAGACGTTCGACTACATCAACTGTGTTACTAAACGCTTCCGCTTTCGGCCTACGAGGGTATGTGGACACACTCTCCCGTCTCGTTGCTATGCTTCTCCTAGTTAGATCTTGCGTGATCGTAGGAAATTTTTTAAACTACTATGTTCCCCAACAAGGAGGACATCTCTGATGCATTCGCGGCGCGGCGGGACATCTCTTCTGCTTCCGCGGTGCGGCCAGACCAGTCTGCTGCATCGACGGTGTGTTGGGACCTCCGTGCTGCTTCGGCGGCACGGCGGGACCTCTATGTTGCTACGGCCACGCGGCGGGTCATGCTGGCTGTGTTCGCGGCGAGGCGGGACATCTCACGTGCTTCCGCTACCATGCTCGCATCTCCCTGATGGCAATCTCTTGACCCAGAACTCACACTGGCCATGGCAGACACAAGGGAATGATGATGAATGACTTGTTTGTTTTTGTGGATGAGGAGTTGAGGAGGAATGTCCAGTCATCTTCGAGTAGTAGTATTTATAACCGAGTACTAATACGCTCCTAAGTGGGAAACCGTTTAGGTTTTGATCGGTGTGAACGGGTTTCTAATTTGGACTATGACAGGACGCAGGCTCAAAATTTACTGACAGTTATAAGTGCGGCACTATTCCCGGAAGGCGTAATGTGGGCACGTACGCCTTCTTGGCTGCGTACGTGGCGTTTGCACCATAGGGTGCACCGCAATAGGCAGCGTCTGCACACGTCTTGTTCCAACAACCGTGCGTGCTCATTATTACCATCGCACTCATAACTCTTGATAGTTCTACTCGTCACACTCCCTTCAATCTATCGTGAGCAAGCAATAGTAACCACACATAAGCAATCACTCAAAAGATCGGGAAGAACGAAGAAGACAGTTCGGTAAACATCAAAACCAAGCAATTAACTCTTGCAACATAAAACAATTTCTAACAGTACCAAAATTATGTGAATTTGGCCTTATCAGAAAGTTTAGGTCAAGAGCTTCTATTTGCAAAAAGAATCAACTAAATCAGAGTTACAAAACTCAAGTTATGTTCAAAAGAAGTTTGAATATGAATCTGAAAAAAATTTGAAATTTGAAAATTTCAAAAAGTTGATATGACAGGTTCACTAGATAGGTGAAAACAAGACGAAGCTATAGGCGATGGTTTCATCTAATTTGGATAAACGAGTGAAAAGTTATGGCTATTTGAAAAACCAGGGTCAAGCTGTTTTACGAAAGAAAAATATCTACGGCTAGGGTCTAATGTATAAATACGTAGACTAACTGATAATCTAATTATTATATCGTATTAGTCTAGAAATAATAAACTACGGAAGTAAAAGGAAAAAAACAAAGAAAGATACCTTTATAAAGTAGAGAAAACACAACTTCGAAGAGAGAAGACAAATAGAAAAAAGACAAAAGAAAACAAAAGAAAAACGGGTCGGCTTGCTGCTATGCTACGCATGTTGGCGGCGGTTAGTTCCAGCCGCACGCATAGTTTTTTTTCTTTTTTATATAGAAACAAAAAGGAAATCTGGATAACGAAAATAAAATAAAATTTTATATAGCCATATTATGTATCAAAATTTTCAGAAAAAGATTTTCTACAATGAGGACATTTTTGTCAAGTCATATAAAATAGAGAAAAGTGTGAATAATTCAAAGAGTGCTACTTCCCTACTAAAATCCAATAAAAAATCATTTTAAAAATACCAAAATGATTTCAAAATTATTTCTCTCCAATTTTCTAATGTAGGAAATCATTTTACCCTATTTTACATTTATTTTATTTTTGGAGAAAAATAATTTGAATAAAACCCAAATAACTACAAATTGAAAAAATAACTTCAACAGACTTTAGATTTGATCCTTTTAAACTTCCAACTTGTATTTCATATATTTTGAAGAAGTCATTTTATCTTCTCTCATGAAAATCATTGATTTGCTTAAAGTTTCTGAATTTGAAATATTTCCAAATAAAATTCAAATCTTTTCAAAAAACCCTTTTCATTTAATTAAATGGAAGAAGTCATGTCATCTTCTCTTGAGGGTTTTGTATTTGAAAAGAATTTGAATTCACGGAGATCAAAATGCAAAAAGGTGAAAGTTTGGGAAAGTCCTTTTATTCCATCTCATTTAACTTTCAAAAAGTTTCGAATTTCACTCAATCAATCACACAACAATCAAACAAACAATCAATCTATTTATTTATTATAACATTCCAAAGTTTAGAATTTTGGGATGTTACAAACCTACCACCCTTAAAATGAATCTCTTCCTCGAGATTCGGAGAGGCTAGAAAGAAATAGGTTAGGGTTTGGGGGTCTCCTCAAAATCCATCGAGCGTCTCAGGGGTCTGGGGTGCTACCACCCTTAGAAACATCGTTACGGTCCCATCAATACTCATATACTCCATCCTTATTCTTGACAGGGTCGGTCTTCTCAGATCTTCAGTATAATTCCTTCTCTGGCTCTTCCGATAGCGGCATAACCTTTTCCTCAATTCTTCTGTCCTTTCATCTTGGTAAGGTTATTCCGAGACTGGGTCTTCTTAGCTGACGGGTCTAGCGCCAAAACTAAAAAACTATCAATATATCATGGTGCTCAACAAACAATTTGATTGGGTCCCTGCAGAAAACGGGTCTGGGCTTGAACGTCACCGTATGACCTATAGTTGGCAACAGCTGCCTTGTACAAGGGGAAAAATTGTCATACCATTCTAAGGTTCAAACAAGGTGTTGATCGTCGTCGCTCTACTATGGGTAAGCCACTCAGATTTACCATCCCATATAGCAAGGCGAACAATAAGAGTAAGTCGGTATGGTGATCAATCCATCCCGCACCCAAATCATTACCTTGTATATGGTTTAGCGAATCTCGCATTCTAACACTCGGTCACCCTCACAAGCAATGCAGAAATTTCTCTTGTCGACGAACTAAGTTCGTATAAATCCATGGATTCCGCAAGCCAAACAAACATCTATCGTTTCTTCACAACTCTCAGGTTTTGCGTTACTCCTATAAAATCGTTCATTGATAAAGTCGTAAATTCTACCAGGGTTTTTTTCCTTCAGCAAGAGTGTGCTTGCTTCTTGGAAGGTCCTGGAGCCTGTGGGTTATGGGCCATCTCATCACTTGTAAACCTTGAACTCATCATCGGGACAACTGATCATTACTCCAACATCCAACTTCCTAGCATTCTTAAATCCATCCCATTGTACTGCCCCATCTTCCTTCTTTTGGCACCAAACTAAGACATGATTACTCAGACTCATCCTGGAGTTACAATTGCTCCATATTACCAATGTCATACCTCCTTTAGATCCAATAGTACTTCATCTCTTCATATTCTTGGGGTATCCCGCATATCGAGATAAAACTTATACTTTTGAAGTCCACTCCGTGGAACAACATTATTCCTTTCCAGGGGTCAAATCTCCTCACAGGGTACTACCACCCTTAAAATGCTCCAATCTTTCATAGACCATATTTCTCATATCCTCGAAAATGGTCAAAATCTTTCTTCATAGAGTAATAACTCATAAAATCCAAATCAGTACCACCGATGCTAAATTTATTGATTCTCAACTTATTACCATCTCTTGCATTTCCTTTACATGCCTCAACTCAACACCTCAATACTAAAGAAATGTTCTCACTAGTACTGCTATACTTCTCACAGACACCACTAATTATCACAAGTCTCCTTCTCCTTGGGGCATTCTCTGGCAAAATGCCTGCTCCATTACAACGAAAACATATTACTTCTGACAAGTCTCGAGGTTTCCTTTTTGGGCAACTACTGAGGTAGTGCCCTGACTCCTTGCACCTGTAACAGGTGATATGACTCAGGTCCTTCCTGGAATCCAACCTGCTTCTCTTCCTGGACCTTTCCATGCCAATCATGGTTTCTATTTCTTATGGGTCATACTCTACTTCCTCCGTCGGGAATTCTACTAGATCCCCATTCATACAATTCTGGGAGATGTGTCCTTCTTCTCCACCTGAATACCATGAGTTGGTGCAGAGTTTAATTTGTTCTTCTTTGGGTGTGTCCCCGGCATCTTCCTTCATCACGGGTTCTTCTAAAATTTCCACAAGGGCTCCTTTCTTTACTTATTTCTTATGATGTACGGTTCTTCATACCATGGGGTAAATGTGACACTGAGCAGGATAGTGGGTAGTCCCTTCACACAAGAAACAAGTAATCTGCCTAGTTGGGCATTCTTCAACTGAGTGACTTCCTTCACAATTAGGGCATTCATCCTTGTGTTCTTTATGGGTGTGTCCTATTTCTCCACAAATCTTGCATGCACAAGGTTTCTTCATATCCTTTCCATAAGTCTTCAACTTCTGGGACACAAGATGAGATCTTTACGGAGTCAACTTAAATTCTTTCCAAGTGGTTACTCCTTGCCATCCATTCATGGTTTTGTACATCCTCCACCAAGTAGCAGCACCTCTTTCAAAGCACTGAAGAGCATGCTGGGTCATATCATTTCCAACTATAGGGTTATTCTCTATGTGATCCTCCATGTTCTGAATCCATCGGTCTGTCTCCAACTAACTCATCGGTCTAGAAAATACGAGCTCATCTCCATTCATCCTCTATTGGGTCCAAGGGTTTGGGGTGATATAAGAGAGATAGAGAGAGGTACACACAATGCAACCAATAGTTTTGAAAAGACATATTTTTTTTATTTTGTGGCTGTCGAAAAAAACATCAAACAATGACAGCTCACCAGCGTCGCATCTAACGTAAGTATATAACAGGGGTTTGGTCTTCTAAAGGTCCATAAATCTTCAACATCGCCAGACTCTTCAGGTCTTGTTCATGTCTCTGATGGCTTCTTCCAATCATGATTGTCCTTCTCAAGTTCTTTTGCTGGATCAACTCTGTTGACGCAAAGTTTCTCATGAAGTCCTTTAATATTTCTGGAGTTGCGTTCCAAAGTTCTGGGTTTCAACTTCCTTGTCATGAACCATGGTCCTACTGTCCTTCAGTTCCTGACGAATCTCCGGTATTCTCGAGGTTTTGCTCTTGCTTGGCTACTTTCAACTTCTAGGGTCCTGAGCTCTTCACGAAAATGCTTCTTTGTCAAATACGGCTTCCTAAAGATCCATATTATAATTCTTGATGTAATACTCCAAATCCTGGTGATACACCAGCTAAGGTTAAAACTTCATCTTTTGCTGATAAGTGCTTCATTAGCCTTCTACCATCCAATCCTTCCATGCATATGCATGCTTAACTCAGGATGGTGACAATAACGTAAGCGGGCGATAACCTCATGGATAGTCGTGTTTCTGCCCTTGTCACTGCCATGAGCTATCCTTCAATAATTGATATCACCTGCCTTAGGGTTTTTGACAAAAACTTTGAGTTTTTAACTCTCCATGTTCCGGTCTTTCTCCGACACACCTTGATCTAGGGTACTGTCAGCTTCTATGGTCTGACCAGTTCCATAATGGTAGCCTTCCTAGGTCATACCAATCTGTAAATTCTTCAGAGCCTTCAAATTTCTCCTAGTCTTTGGAGTCTTCAACCATTGTAGTTTCCATTATTATAATGCTCCGTAAAATCCTCTTCATTCCAAAGTGGTCTTTGTGGTCCGATATCTTGTCCTTCTTGGAGTGGTCTCATCAGTCGAATCTTTGAGTGGTCAAAAGGGAAAAGGTGTATGGTCTCAATAAAAGGGAATATTTGAATAAGCTCAGAAGAGAAGAGAGGTAAAAGATCTTTTTGAAAAAGAAAGTTTTAGAGAAAATCCTTCCTATGGGCTTGCCAGTTTCTTGGGTCACGTCCTACAGTCAACATGTGCTCTGATACCATCTTGTAGCGACCCGATTTCAGATGGTCAAGTCTCTGTGCTTAAGTGTCATCCCTGGATCGGTATGCTGACACACACAGTACTCGAGGATTTATAATAGAGGTAAATCACATGTATAAAATAACGTAAATACTATTACCTCAATCCAAATAGCGGAAGTAACAACAAGGTTGTGGATCCCATCAACACAAACGGCAAAGTTGAGTGTAGAAATCGTAACCCTAACGTATCACTTACTCGTCGTAAGAAGTCCTGGAACATGAGACGTTGCAGCCACAAAGGGTCAGTACATTGAATGTACTGGCAAATTCACACCAGAGGATAATGATGAATAATAGCTATCACTACATGCATATTTGGCTGGTGGAAAAGCTCTATGGTTATAATGTTTTTGCGAAAAGCCAATTTTTCCCTACTACAAAGGAATATAATTTATTTAACTACAAAGTTGGTTGAAAAAAATATTGAGAAGGTTCCTCCAACTCAATCCCAAATTAACATCATTAACCCAACAAATTATTTAAGTAACGTGATGAGATCAATATGATAATCCAAGAACCAGATACTCAAGATGTCCATAACCGGAGACACGGCTAATCATGATTAGTTTGTACACTCTGCAGAGGTTTGCGCACTTTTCCCCACCAGACTCGATCTCCTCCATTGGATTTCTCGCACAACATGATGTTTGAGAAACTGAGACACAGTCTTTCAGAAGCATTAACTCTCTACTCCGGATAGACTATACCACCTACAACCCACTACCTGCTAGTCTATTTCTTCAAGAGCTTGACGCAACTTACTCAACTATGCTAGAGCCCATAATAGCTTATGGCTGCACATAGAAGTTTCTAGCATGAATAATCTTATGATCCCTTTGAGCTTGGGTGGCATTCCATAGGGTGATCACACGGGTCCTCCGGGATCCCCTTGCAAGCACTGGGTTCTCCAGGTGCCCGGGCAAACCACTGGGTACTCCAGGGTGCCCCAACCACTCCACCCAGATGTGTGTTTAAGTAGCCACCTTAAGTTAACCATTAATTATGAACTCTCACATCTGTCATGAATACTCTCAACCAAATCCACGTCTACGAACATAGCATAGCAGTATAAGCATAACGTATAAGTAACTCCCAGGGTTTGATACAGGACAATAGGTTCCTACCTCATCAACTACTTCCCAATACCCACATGTTATCAAGTCCTACTCATGCAACGTTTGAGGGTGAAACTAATGCATAAAAACTGGGTATGGAAGGGATATGATCAAAGTGTGAACTTGCCTTGTACTGTTGATGAAGATGATTCGCACTCATAACTCTTGATAGTTCTACTCGTCACACTCCGTTCAATCTATCGTGAGCAAGCAATAGTAACCACACATAAGCAATCACTCAAAAGATCGGGAAGAACGAAGAAGATAGTTCGAAAAACATCAAAACCAAGCAATTAACTCTTGTAACATAAAAAAATTTCTAACCGTACCAAAATTATGTGAGTTTGGCCTTATCAAAAAGTTTAGGTCAAGAGCTTCGATTTGCAAAAAAATCAACTAAATCGGAGTTACAAAACTCAAGTTATGTTCAAAAGAAGTTTGAATATGAATCTGAACAAAATTTGAAAATTGAAAATTTCAAAAAGTTGATGTGACAGGTTCACTGGATAGGTGAAAACAAGACGAAGCTATAGACGCTGGTTTCATCTAATTTGGATAAACGAGTGAAAAGTTATTTGAAAAATCAGGGCCAAGCTGTTTTACGAAAGAAAAATAGCTACGAGTAGGGTCTAATGTATAAATACGTAGACTAATTGATAATCTAGTTATTCTATCGTATTAGTCTAGAAATAATAAGCTACGAAAGTATAAAAGGAAAAAAACAAAGAAAGATACCTTTATAAAGTAGAGAAAAAACAACTTCGGAGAGAGGAGACAACTTCCAGAAATCACGCCGGAGAGGAGAAAAATATTTTTCTTAAATGAATCTAGTCAAACCAAAATATTGATTTAACCCGATTCGGATGATTTTTGGAGGCTATATGGGTCTATATTTATAGGTAGAAAAAAGTTTCGAGGTCAAAGGTTAGGCAATGTGGGACTAAACGTAGACGAAAATATACGAAACAGAGATGAAAAAGGCTAACGCCTCGCGCGGGCCTAAAGGCCTGCCGCGCGTCGTGCTGCATTTTTTTCCGAAGTCTATTTTTTTCTGAAATTTGTTTCAAAAAAATTAAACTTTAACGAAAATAAAATAAAATAAAAAGACAAAAGAAAACAAAAGAAAAACGGGCCAGCCTGCTGCTATGCTACGCATGTGGGCGGCGGTTAGTTCCAGGCGCACGCGTAGTTTTTTTTCTTTTTTTATATAGAAACAAAAAGGAAAATTGGATAACATAAATAAAATACAATTTTATATAGCCATATTATATATCAAAATTTTCAGAAAACGATTTTCTACAATGTGGACATTTTTGTCAAGTCATATAAAATAGAGACAAATGCGAACAATTCAAAGAGTGCTACTTCCCTACTAAAATCCAATAAAAATCATTTTAAAAATATCAAAATTATTTCAAAATTATTTCTCTCCAATTTTCTGATGTAGGGAATCATTTTACCCTATTTTCTATTTATTTTATTTTTGGAGAAAAATAATTTGAATAAAACCCAAATAACTCCAAATTGAAAAAATAACTTGAATGGACTTTAAATTTGATCCTTTTAAACTTCCAACTCGTATTTCATATATTTTTGAGAAGTCATTTTATCTTCTCTCATGAAAATCATTGAGTTGCTTAAACTTTCTGAATTTGAAATATTTCCAAATAAAATTCAAATCTTTTCAAAAACCCATTTTCATTTAATTAAATGGAAGAAGTCATGTCATCTTCTCTCGAGGGTTTTGTATTTGAAAAGAATTTGAATTCACGGAAATCAAAATGCAAAAAGGTGAAAGTTTGGGAAAGTCCTTTTATTCCCTCTCATTTAACTTTCAAAAAGTTTCGAATTTCACTCAATCAATCACACAACAATCAAACAAACAATCAATCTATCTATTTATTATAACATTCCAAAATTTAGAATTTTGGGGTGTTACACCAATCCACCCAGATGTGTATTAAAGTAGCCACCTTAAGTTAACCATTATTTAACAGCTCTCATATATGTCATGGATACACTCAACCAAACCACGTCTACAAGCATAGCATAGTGGTATAAGCATAACGTAGAAGTAACTCCATGGTTTGATAAAAAAGGGGCAATATGTTCTACCTCATCATCTACTTCCCAAAACTCACATGTTAAGCAGATCCTACTCATGCAATGTTTGAGGATTGAATCTAATGCATAAAAACTGGGTAATAAAGGGATATGATCAAAGTGTTACTTGTCTTGCTGACGATCTGCAAACCCTAGAGACTCGTAGTAGCATGCTTCGCACTCCGGAAATTCTATCACAAACAAACAATAGCATAATAAGCACTCAAGCATAGATGCACGGGTAAAACTCAGATGAGAAAGTCCAAACTGAAAGTTCAAATGAAGAGCTTCAATTTGCAAAAAGAATCATTCAAATCAGAGCTACGAAACTCAAACTACGATCAAAAGAAATTCGAAATCAAATCTGCTTGAAACCAAATTTTAATTTATCAAAATCATGTTCAAGTTGGTTAAATGGAAAGAGGGCTTGGAGACGAAGATTTTGGCGTTGGTTTCACTGGATTTGGACAAACGGTTAAAAAGTTGCGGGCGTTTGAAGATCAGAGGCTAATCTGTGATAAAAATAATCGCGGATAGGTCCCTGGTCGGAAATAAAATAAAAATAAAAGACTAACGAACGAACGTTCGCTAGCAGAGACGAAAGAACGAACACGTTCATGAACAGAAGCGTTCGGACGAACGTCCGCTAAATAGAGAAACCGAAGAAAACCGAGAAAAACCCTAACCCTAAAAAACGATCTAGCTCTAAACTGAAAGAAAAACCGGCGGCGGTTTTTTTATCGATTCGCGGCGGCGGGTCAATGGTGGCGGGCGGCGGCTCCGGCGAGGCGGGGCGGCGTGAGGTGGCGGCGTCGGCGCGGGGCGGCGGTGCGGCGGCGGAGCAGCGGCGGAGCGGCGGCGGCGAAGCAGCGGCGCGGCAGCGGAGCAGGCGGCGGCGGCGCTGCTGCGGCGGCTTGGGGGAGGCGACGGCTGGCGATGTGGGAGGAGGGGGCCGGGGCGGCTGCATATAAAGGGGCACCGGGGGTCTGACTTGGGCAAGGGGGCGCGGGGCGGCGACGATGATCCGGACCCCTCGCCGGAGTCCGGCGGGGACACGGGCGTGGCGCGAGGCGGCGGGGTACTGGGCCGAGGCCTGGCTCCCAGCGGGGCCGGCCCAGTTTGGCGCACGACTTTTAAAAAAATCCGCTGAAGAAAAATCTTAAATAAATATAAAAAAATTCTAAAAATGCCAAAAATAATTTTCGCTGTCTAAATAAAATATTTAGAACGAGGGGAACATTTTTCTGGCCTAATTATGCAGTTTTGAAAAATGCATATTTTTCTAATTCAAATAAAATTGCGATAAAATTCGAAATAAAATATTTATCTAATTTTAATATTTTTTCTCCAATATTCCTCTGAGATTTTGGAAAAGTCATTTTATTTCCTCTCATTATTTTAGTATTGGAAATATTTCGGAGAGAAAAATTATTAAAATCAAAATGATCCTCTTTTCAAATTTGAGAAAATTCGAACATGAAAATAAATGAAATCTCCAACTCTCTTCTTGGGTCATTGAGTTGCTTAAGATTTCTAGGCTCGCAACCAAAATGCAAATAAAATATGATATGCATATGATGATCTATGTATAACATCCAAACTGAAAATTTAGGATGTTACAGGCCCATGCGGAGCAAGATGACATTCCAAACAGTGTGGGAAAGAAGGGTTGGGCCGTAGGCCTGGTCAGGCGGAGATGCGTGACCAGGTGTTCTTGCCTGATCGATCGAACCGGTACCGGCCGTTTCACTTTGCAGTGACACCCTCGGTGTAATTATCGACAACTCTAATTTCCCAGTTTTCGCGGAGTTTGAGTTTGCCAACTCCGTAACTCAAGCAAATTTGTATGTACCGAATCGCCAGCTTATTTCCCTCAAAGCCAAGAGTTGGAGCGTTCGGGTGAGATCTGGACCTGGAGTTGATGGAGTTGAGAGTTGGAGGGCTCCCGAACATGCTCTTAATTAATGCATGGGAGGAGTTTTTTTTAAAAAAATGTTCATGATTTGTGATGCGAATTTGTAATGTGAGAATGTCCATAAATTTGTAACAATGTGACAATGATCATTACTTGTAAAAATTAGCAGCCTTTTACGTATTCAATTATGCCCCATTATAGGCTTTAGGCTATTAAAGAATCGTTAGTCTTACTATTTCTAAATATACCCTCTTTAAATCCTGGGCCCGCCCCTGCACTCAATACTAAGAGTAATAAATTTCCTGTAAAAGATTGAAACAACAATTGGTTGCCCTCATCCTCCATCATATCTTTATCTACAAAAGGCAAAATCTCTTTACAGCGCGCGCATCTCCTTGGACAAAGTAGATACACACAAGAAAATGGAGATAAGTAGTGTAATCCTAGAACCAAATCTATCAACAATTTAGTGATGACTTAATTAATCTCGTTCACTGCCACTAATCAATGAAGTCAAGTCAAGCAAAGGCCCAGCCACGGCAACAATGCGGGTGATGGCCAATGCCGTGGCCCGTGGAAGCTGCGATCAGCTGAGGTGCGGGAACGCGAGGTCCCTGGCGAGCAGGTACCGGAAGCTCTGCCTGTGCGGCGCCCATTCCACCACCGCCTTGCTCGCCGTCGTCCCCTGATGCTGCTGCTGCTGCGGCCGGCACCGCTGCACCGCTGCCCGCACACTCTCCGGCAGGCACCGCTGCGCCGCGTCGAGGAGCCGCTCCGGCGAGAGGCCGACGTCCCTGGCGTAGGCCTCCACCAGCTTGGGAAGCAGCACCCTGCCGCGGCGGTGCTGATGGTCCGGCGGGCGGACCCCCACCGTGGCGCGGATGTACTCCTCCTTGGCCGCCTCGAGCTGCTGGAACAGCCGCTTCGGCGTGTACACCCTCACCTGCATGCCCGTCGCGCCTTGCATGGATCAGTAATCTACTGCTGGACTGCTGGTTGGTACTCCCTCCGTTCCGAATTACTTGTCTTAGATTTGTCTAGATACGGCGAGGAGCCGCTCCGGCGAGGAGTCGCTCTAGAACTAGATACCTCCGTATCTAGACAAATCTAAAACAAGTAATTCGGAACGGAGGGAGTATTTACTTTGGCCAACAAAAGAAAAGATGCAGCAACATTCCATGGAGAAAGAAAAAGGGGTGTCAAGTTAAGTTTTGTTTCATCATTGTGTTGTGTCATGCCGTGGTGCATTTAGCTTTATCACTTTGGGAAACATTTGTTCCACTCCAATTTACTCTACTAGGGTTATACTCCTCATGTTTCCTCTACATCCAATTAGTCAAAAGAAAGTCTCGCGACAGTGTTATGTCTCGATGCTAAGAGTGTTCCGTCTTTTGGGAGCATCTTTTCGGAAATCTGAAAATTTCTGGTGCGTGCTAGAGTCTAGAGTAGTTCATATCATACCGCGGGATCGGAGTGGCTCCCGGAGCAAAGCGCGAAGCGCAGGAGAGGCTCGGACCGATGGATGGCAAAGGCTTGCCATTGCCCCCCTGCTTTGCTCCCTCTGCTTTTCATCCTTGGCTGCAGCAAAGTCCTCAGCCACTGCATGCGCCGGCCAAAGTGTTACAATCAGAATTTGTCCATACATTTAATCAAGTATTGCAGGAACATTCTACTCGATCTGCGCCATGCTTTCTTGACCAAATGATGCAGCATTGGAGATACTACCACTCGATAAGCAGCACCATGCCTTCTTGACCAAATGATGCAACATAGCCATACATGGTTTGGGAGTACATACCTGTCCAGGACAGTGGGTGCTGCATCCGAGGACCAGCCCCTGGATGGCCGCCGCGTTGATGCTGCGCCCGGCGATCTTGCACTCGGCCTGGGCAAAAGGGAATTTCCTCTGTCAGTGTCACATCCCAAGAAAGCAGCAAGAAGAAGAACGGCGCTTGCTTTCTTGATTCAGCTGTCCCACCTTACCTTGACAAGAAGTGATGTCTTCTTCAGATGGTTCTGCGGGATGCCATGCTTGAGGTAAGCCTGTGGGAGTTTGTGCCAACGCTTCATCATTTCACTCATTCAGACAAATATATACTGTATCTATGTGAGTAGTATGGACTGGACCAGGGAGCAAGCAAGCATTACATGCATCAACAATGCGTTGTGTATGTTGATCCAGAAGGCGAGCTTCTCCTCGTTCGCCATCCTCCGGAGGTCGACGCTCTCCAACCGATGAAGAATTAACCTGAAAACGTCAAACCTATCAGTGCTCATTCACAACTGCTCATACCACATTAGTAGCACTGAACAATAGAACACAAGAATTTTCGTACATTTCCCTATTTGGACAAGAACGTTTGGAGAGTACGAAAATAAAATGCAGGAGCAGCTCACTTGTAAGTTTGGAGCAAATCTTCGACTTCTCTAAGCCTCGGGCGGTCGCGGGAAATCGACGGGACCTCAACCATTGTGTTGTACGGTCCACTGAACTCCTTGAGCCCCTCGACGTGGAACGGGTTGATCAGCCGCGAGTCCAGAGTGGCTTCTCTCCTGCAATTGGGGCTCCACATGTCCCCAAGGTACTGTGGGGAGACCACACTCGTCGTCGATGAGAGCGACGACGTCGGCGACGACGATGCACGGTGGTGAACCAGAGGTGGATCTGCGAGCTTGCAGTACACCCCTGCCATGCACCTCACCATCTCCTCAGAAAGGTTGTTTGGAGTTTCAGGGATGTGGTCAGCCACATTAGTCCCCAGATAGTCAGCCAGGCTTACCACTCCTGATGTAGTAGCAGCCTCTCCTTCCTGCGAAATAACATAATAATGTCAGTCAGGTTAGCTGATAAGTAACAGAATTTAAAATCTTGCAACAGTTTGCAGCAGTAACATCAACCATTTTGAATTTGAATGTTGCCGTTGCAGCACATTTATTCAAATTTCAGTGAAGTTTCTGTTACTAGTAGTATGTTGTGTCTGAACTTCAACATGAAACTGTCTGAAGCCAACTGTGGAATTGGAAAATTCAGATGGGTCACCTCCAAGAAGGAGAAAGGTTGAGAGTGGCAGGAGCGAAGAGCTCTCGCCAGGCTCTCCTCCGACGGCGATATCCTCGACGAGCACACGCCGCGGAACGACAGCGCGGACTGGCTGCGCAGGCCATGATCAGAGTCCATGGCCTTGGTTGGGCATGTGGACGGAGAGCAGTCCTCCATCATCGTGCCATTCCTCCTCTTGCTAAGGGGAGGGCAGCTGTAATGGAGCATCGCATCGCCACCTCTTCCGGCGGTGGCCTTTGGCTTGGGCGTTTCCTCCATCTGCGCAGACCGTGAGCTCACTGACGGCTTTGGCGGCGCCGGCTCCTCCTGACGGACGACAAGTGAGGATGGCACCGTGGGCGCTTGCTCAAATGCCTTCCTGTACAGTGTTAGGAGGTACTGCTCCAGGTGCTTGATCTCCAGTTCCAATGTGGCAACCTCCCTTATCAGCTGGTTAGTGGGCTGCCAAAAGAAAACATCAGTTTCAGTTTCATCTGATGAACACATACTACTATTAATGAATGAACAGATGGTGTTAAAATGAAAGATAGATTTCCTGGTAAAACTGTAAGTCTCACCTGGAGGATTGGGCTCTCATTGGACAGAGTGAGCGGAGCAGGGTTGGGACCCAACGCTTTCTCCAGTGCGCCGCGCACCGTTTGCTGATCGTCAAGGTGCCTCTCCAGCTGCACAATCTGCGTCAGAGCATCGTCATCTCATTAGACCAAAATGATGCTGAGTGCGGTTCGGCATCCGGAGATGAAAATGTTGTGGCAATTCTTTCAAGATTCAGTCTCTGATTTCTTCTGCCTGTGAGCTAACAACAGCAAAAAAAAAAAGATGATGCTTGCCTCTTTTCTGAGTGAGTCTTGCGTGTCAGTCTTGGGCTGGATTCCCTTGTTGGTTTCGCTCTGCAGATGAGAGTTTGAGTTTCTGCCATTCTAGAAGACACCACAAAAAAAGGGAAAATCTCAAATCTACAGAGAAGCAGTGGCACTATATGGAGCACAAGAAAAAGGACAAAAACTTACCAACTTTGGCTGATTATGAGACGCTTTCTGCGAAGAATGCAGCGCATCGTTGGCATTTTTCTCCTCCAAATCACTGCCATTACAAAGCATAAAAACATTTTGATGAGCACTAACTTATAAGCATCAATCAAGATGAGAAAAGGAAGAGGGAAATTTGCAGAGGAGAAGATGATGATGTTTCCAACCTCTTGGAACGCTTGTGCCTGGATGGGGCATTGTAGTTGTAGGAGGGCTTGAGTGGTTTGGCTTTGGCCAAGGAGCTGTGGCTTTTCTTCTCCAGTGCCTCCATCTCTCTCATTCTCCACAAACTGTCTTGAAACCAACCAAATCAGAAGATGGAAACCATGGCAGGTGATCAAGAACCAAACAAGATTGCGCCAACACACAGGGAGAGAGAAATGCAACGAAGAATACAAAAGAAAGAAAAGAGAGAGAGCTCACACAATTTAGCTGGTGGAGTGCTCGGAATTGATTTAAGGGTTGGGCAGTGGAGCAGAGGTGGGAGAAAGAGACTTGAAGGCTGGAGCAGTGAAGCGGGAGAGTGGGGGAGAGAGGCCAATGATGCAAGCGAGCAGAATGGTGGCTTCAGAAAGGCACACTAGGCTCCAAGAAGCTCTGCCCTGCCCTGCCCTGCACATACATAGCCACCGGTGCCATCTACCCACCAGCACCTACTCCTCTGGTCAAAGTAACTATTGGTAGTGGACATTTTTCTTTTTTGTTTTCAACAGAAACAGATAGAGATAGTGGACATTTTGCAAATCCTCATTATCCGCAGAGCAGAAACCACCCCCAGTTATCCAAACGCAACAACATCACCATTGGCCGATTAGCATGTGTGTTGCCTGCAACTGCAAAAAGGAACTGGATAAAGATCACAAAACAGACGGCTCTTTTTTCCTTTGCCTTTCTCTTCTTAATTTATGCTGCACCTTTTTAACTCGACTAGGCAGAGGGAAAAAAATAGTTTTCATTCATTTTTATTTTTATGTCTACCCTGACCATGGGCAGTACGTCACTAATTTCATGTGGTGACTGTGAAGCGGGGAGATTCTAGGATTAGATTAATGGAAGTACTCCTATCTTGTCTTGCTAATAAGCCAATGCTTGCTGACAAATGCCAACGCAAGCCTCTCGCTTTTCTTGCTCCAAGATTTCAACCATATAAAAATGGAGCAGGCCCCCAAACCAATGGGCACATGAAGCAATGCCGCATTAATGCAGCACGTCCTTAATTAAGCAGTGCCTGTACTGTACGTACTACATTTAGGACTAATACTACTAGTACTTATGTCTCTGCTTAACCCTGGCGCACAGTTTCAATTGCAGTGTGTGTAGGTTTTCCAAGATGTGACAGTCAAGAGAAGAACACATTTCAAAATCTCTGTGCTGCCCCTTTCACATGGAGATCGCTGTGGCATTGATGGACAAGTGAACAGCAGAGTGTGATATGATGATATGAGTGCAAGGGATCTGCTACGACATTTATAGCAACTGCAGGATGATGCTACTGTAGGATCTTTGACTGTGGCATTTACTAACCAGCCTAACCACCACATACACATACACTTGACAGGTTTGAGTTGGAGAGTAAACTTGCTCTCTTGTGTTGATTAATCACACATACATCAGTGTTACATATATACACCCTATGGACAAGGCACGCAGCCGGGGTAGTCAGTTCAGATCCTACAAACTAGGAGGCGACGTGCGCACTACATACATACATGTTAACACCCCCCTCGGCTGGAACGCCGTTTGGGAGGACGTTCAAGCTGGATCGAAACTCAGTGAAGACCTGTGAAGGAAGCCCCTTGGTGAACAAGTCTGCAAACTGAGAACTAGACGGAACATGGAGAACCCGCACTTCGCCGAGTGCCACGCGATCACGGACGAAGTGAAGATCAATCTCTATATGTTTAGTGCGCTGATGCTGAACTGGATTAGATGAGAGGTAAGATGCACTGATGTTGTCACAATATACAATGGTGGCTCGAGAAGGGGGGCGCCGTAGTTCGTGGAGAAGCTGACGGACCCAACAAGATTCGGCAACGCAGTTTGCAACGCCACGGTATTCAGCCTCGGCGCTGGAGCGGGAAATGGTCGGCTGGCGTTTGGAGGACCAGGAGATCAAGCTGTTGCCGAGAAAGACACAGAACCCCGACGTGGATTTTCTCGTATCAGGGTAACCCGCCCAATCGGCGTCGGTATAGGCCATGAGATCGAGAGAGGAGGACTTGTAGAGCTGAAGTCCAAAGTGGGTGGTACCCCGGAGATAGCGAAGAACACGCTTGATTAGTTGCATGTGAGTATCCCTTGGTTGATGCATGAAAAGGCAAATCTGTTGCACCGCATATGATATGTCCGGACGGGTTAGGGTGAGGTATTGCAAGGCACCGGCAATGCTGCGATAGGTGGTTGGGTTGGAAAGGAGGCGGCCATCGGTAGAAGAGAGTTTGGCGGTGGTGTCAATTGGGGTGGACACAGGTTTGCAGTTGAGCATATGGGCGCAATCCAAAACCTCTAATGTATATTGTTGCTGACTCAAGAAGAGACCGGATCGGTTGGGTGTGACAATAATGCCGAGGAAGTGATGAAGCTCGCCGAGGTCTGTCATGGAAAATTCGGCTTTGAGGGAGTGGATGATGGAGTGAAGAACATGCGGTGTGCTTGCGGTGAGAATTATGTCATCAACGTAGACGAGTAGATAAGCAATGGAGGACCCGTGAGACATAATGAAGAGTGAGGAGTCGCTTTTGGATGCATGAAAACCAAGGGATAAGAGGAAAGACTTGAAGCGATGAAACCATGAGCGGGGGGCTTGTTTCAAGCCGTAGAGAGACTTACGGAGGAGACAAACATGATCCGGTGAGAGGGGTCGATGAAGCCGGATGGTTGTGCACAATAGACTGTCTCCTTGAGTTCACCATGAAGAAATGCGTTCTTCACATCAAGTTGATGTATGGGCCAAGAACCAGAGGTGGTGAGGCTGAGAACCACACGGATCGTGGCCGGTTTCACCACTGGGCTGAAAGTCTCCTTGTAGTCCATGCCTTCCTTTTGAGTGAAACCCCGAACAACCCACCAAGCTTTGTACCGCGCCAAGGAGCCGTCAGGATTGAACTTGTGGCGGTATATCCATTTGCCAGTGACCACATTAACACCTGCAGGTTTGGGAACCAAATACCAAGTCGAGTTCTTGATTAAAGCGTTAAATTCATCTTGCATTGCATGTAGCCAATGAGGGTCTCGGAGGGCTGAGCGATATGTGGCAGGGATGGGTGAGATGGGGGAAGCCGTTTGGGTGGCGAGGAAGAGGCGCTTCGGTTGACAGAAGCCAGATTTGGCGCGTGTGCGCATTTTATGCGCGTTGAGAGGGGGCTGAATCGATATTGCATGGGGAGGATGACGTGGCGGGGTGTGGTAGGTTGGGTTGGATCCGCGTGATCCGAGGGGGATCCGATAAGAGGAGAATTGGACGAGGTGGACGCATGATTCGAGGTAGATTGGTTGACAGGATTGTGGTCGGAGGTACTGCGATGCGGGGCAGCAGGTGGGGACGACGCGGGAGGTGAGGAAGATTCAGTCGAGCTGGTGGAGCGCGTGGGGGTGGAGCGCGTGGAGCGGGTGGATTGGGTGGCCGGTGTGCGGGGCGACGGGATTGGCGGATCGCTTGGTGTGGCAGGTGTGCATGGGTGGCGGGGCCCAGCTGGTGCATGGGGATCGGGAAGACGCGGCTGGAGCGAGATTTGGTGGTTGGGATCGTTTGTGGCTGGTGGGAAGCTGGTTGGTGGTGTGGGAGAGATGTAGGGGAAAATGTTCTCATCGAAAACAACGTGACGTGAAACGATGACGCGACACGATTCTAAGTCGTAGCAGCGGTAGCCTTTGTGCTCGAGTGGGTAGCCTAAGAAGACGCAACGAGTAGACCGGGGGGCAAGTTTGTGGGAAGATGTGGCGTATAGGTTAGGGAAACAAAGGCAACCGAAAACTCGAAGGTGGCCGTAGGTGGGGTGGATGCCGTGGAGGCGATAGTAAGGTGTATGGCCATGAATGGCACGTGAGGGGCAGAGATTGAGGAGGTATGTGGCCGTGTGAAGGGCCTCCACCCAAAACGACAGGGTGAGGTTGGCTTGGAAGATGAGGGTACGCACGACGTCATTTGTAGTGCGGAGGAGTCGTTCGGCCTTGCCATTTTGAGGGGAGGTGTGTGGGCACGAGAAACGGTAGGAAATGCCATGGGAAGAGAAGAAGGAACGAAGGGTGGAGTTAATGAACTCACCACCGTTATCGCATTGGAGGGCCTTGATGACAACATTGTATTGGGTGCGTACATGAGCAAAGAAACGTTGGAGGGTAATGGACGTGTCCGATTTGCGCCGTAATGGAAATGACCAAGAGAAGTGAGAATAATCGTCAAGGACAACCAAGTAATATTCATAGCCAGAAAAACTCACGACCGGAGAGGTCCACAGATCACAATGAATGAGTTCGAAAGGAGCATTGGTGCGGCTAGTAGAGGAGAAGAAAGGTAGGTGAGGTTGGTGCCCTAATTGGCAAGCATTACAAGGGCCGGTGTATGGCTTATTACATTGAAAGGGAAAACTACTAGTAATGGCTTGGAATGATTGGGTGCTTGGATGGCCGAGGCGACGATGCCACACGTCACCATCGGAGGTTGTGGCGGAGAGGGCAGTGCACCGCGTTGTGTTATTGCCGAAGAACGGGTAGAGATCACCGGAGCTAGCGGAGATCAGGATTACCCTCCGTGTGCGAAGATCCTTCACAAGAAAGCCAAACGGGTAAAATTCGACGGAACAAAAATTATCTTTGATAAATTGGCGAACAGAGATGAGGCTAGTAGTGACAGAAGGGAAGAAAAGGATGTTGCGCAGTTGGAAATTGTGGGGAGGGAGGGAGGTGGAGCCAGTGGCATGAATGGGAAGGTGATGGCCATTGCCTACAACAATGCTAGAGAATTTACGCTGTAAAGAAGAATTCGAGTGGCTGAGGTGAAAGTGCAACTATCCCTAGGTGGTTTTGGTAATTCATAACAACATATAGCTCATTGAGCTAATGCTATTCCAAGATGATTATTTCAGGAAAGCTCAATGATTGGCATGGCATGGATGTGAAAGTGGAACCCTCAAAATGCTAGGACAAAGGATTGGCTCAAGCTCAAAAGCTCAAGACTCTTCAATTTATATTTTAGTGATCCAAGATCACATTGAGTCTTTAGGAAAAGCCAATACTATCAAGGAGGGATGAGGTGTTGCTTAATGAGCCTCTTGCTTCATGTGCTTAGTGATATGCTCCAAAACCCTCAACTACTTTCCCATATCCACATATGACCTAAACCCTAAGCCAAACTCGGTCCTACCGATTCTTTCTATCCGGCGCCACCGAGTTTCATTTGTCATAAGCCACTGCCAAACCCTAGCAATTCAGTTCTACCGATAGGGATCTCGGTCTCACCGAGATGGGATTGCAAACTCTCTGTTTCCCTTTCGTAACTTTTCGGTCTCACCGAAAGAGCGAATCGGTCCCACCGAGATTGCAATGTAAATTCAGTGTTTCCTTTTTGTAACTTTTCGGTCTCACCGAAAGAGCAAATCGGTCCCACCGAGTTTGCCTGACCAACTCTCTGGTTAGCTAATTACCAAAATCGGTCTCACCGAGTTTGTGTAATCGGTCTCACCGAGATTACGTTATGCCCAAACCCTAACCATATCGGTCCTACCGAGTTGCATGTCAGTCCCACCGAAAATCTCTAACGGTCACTAGGTTTACCTTTTCGGTCCGACCGAGTTTTTTGATTCGGTCCCACCGAGATTGGAAAACTGTGTGTAACGGTTGGATTTTGTGTGGAGGCTATATATACCCCTCCACCTCCTCTTCATTCGTGGAGAGAGCCATCAGAACACATACACAATTCCAACTCATATGTTCTGAGAGAGAACCACCTACTCATGTGTTGAGACCAAGATATTCCATTCCTACCATATGAATCTTGATCTCTAGCCTTCCCCAAGTTGCTTTCCACTCAAATCTTCTTTCCACCAGATCCAAATCCTATGAGAGAGAGTTGAGTGTTGGGGAGACTATCATTTGAAGCACAAGAGCAAGGAGTTCATTACCTACACACCATTTGTTACTTCTTGGAGAGTGGTGTCTCCTAGATTGGCTAGGTGTCACTTGGGAGCCTCCGACAAGATTGTGGAGTTGAACCAAGGAGTTTGTAAGGGCAAGGAGATCGCCTACTTCGTGAAGATCTACCGCTAGTGAGGCAAGTCCTTCGTGGGCGATGGCCATGGTGGGATAGACAAGGTTGCTTCTTCGTGGACCCTTTGTGGGTGGTTGCTTCTTCGTGGACCCTTCGTGGGTGGAGCCCTCCGTGGACTCGCGCAACCGTTACCCTTTGTGGGTGGAGCCCTCCGTGGACTCGCGCAACCGTTACCCTTCGTGGGTTGAAGTCTCCATCAACGTGGATGTAGGATAGCACCACCTATCCGAACCACGGGAAAAACATCCGTGTCTCCAATTGCGTTTGAATTCTCCAAACCCTTCCCTTTACATTCTTGCAAGTTGCATGCTTTACTTTCCGCTGCCAATATACTCTTTGCATGCTTGCTTGAATTGTGTGATGATTGCTTGACTTGTCCTACAATAGCTAAAATCTGCCAAGAACTAAAATTGGGAAAAGGTTAAGTTTTTATTTGGTCAAGTAGTCTAATCCCCCCCTCTAGACATACTTTCGATCCTACAAGTGGTATCAGAGCTTTGGTCTCCATTTGCTTTGATCTCCATAGCTTTTGGTGGTCATAGCCTTGGTTTCACAACCTAGGAGAGTATGGCGTCTAGCGAGGGAAATTATCACCGTAGAGGTCCTTACTTTGATGGTACTAATTTTGCTAGTTGGAAGCATAAAATGAAAATGCATATTCTTGGACATAACCCCGCCGTTTGGGCTATTGTGTGTGTTGGTTTGCAAGGTGACTTCTTTGATGGGAAAGAACCAAACCGTGAAGCTACCGCGGATGAGTTGAAGATGTTGCAATACAATGCTCAAGCTTGTGATATTCTCTTCAACGGATTGTGCCCCGAAGAATTCAACAAAATCAGCCGTCTTGAGAATGCAAAGGAAATTTGGGACACTTTGATTGATATGCACGAAGGTACCGACTCCGTCAAGGAATCCAAGTTGGATGTGCTTCAAAGTCAACTTGACAAGTTCAAAATGAAGGATGGTGAAGGTGTCGCTGAAATGTACTCTAGGCTTGCTCTCATCACAAATGAGATTGCCGGCTTAGGAAGTGAAGAGATGACCGATAGATTCATCATCAAGAAGATTCTAAGAGCCTTGGATGGAAAATATGATACCGTGTGCACATTGATCCAAATGATGCCCAATTACAAAGATCTCAAGCCAACGGAGGTGATTGGAAGAATTGTTGCTCATGAGATGTCACTTAAGGATAAAGAGGAACTTCACAACAAATCAAGTGGTGCCTACAAAGCCTCATGTGAAGCCCCTACATCATCAAGTGAGAAACAAAACTTCAATGAAGAATTGAGCTTAATGGTGAAGAACTTCAACAAGTTCTACAAGAGTAGAAGCAAAGATAGAAGCTTCAAGTCAAGGTCCTACAATGACAAAAGATCTTCTAGTCGAGAGCGAAACTGCTACAGTTGTGGAAGACCCGGACACTATTCCAATGAGTGTACGGCTCCCTACAAGAGAAGAGAAGATTCTCCAAAAAGAAGAAGCAAAGAATCACCACCAAGAGAGAGAAGGAGTAGAGATGATCGTTATGAACGAAGATACTCACGGAGAAGCAAGGATTCGGAAAGGAAGGAAAAATCATCAAGGAGCTACACAAAACGAAGACATCAAGCTCATGTTGGTGAATGGGTATCCGGCTCCGACTCCGACAGCCACTCCGAGAGAAGTTATCACTCCGACTCCGAAGATACTCAAGATGAAGGTGTTGCCGGTCTAGCACTTGTGTCAACCAACTCCTACGACATCATTGACTCACCAAATGAAGGAATTGGAAGATGCTTCATGACCAAAGGTCCTAAGGTAACACACCCCGAGTATGTTGATTTCAATAGTGATGAAGATGACTTGTTAGGTGATGATTTGCTTGTTGACAACTCTAGTGATGAATACTATGATGAAACGTCAATTAATCATGCTAATCAAGATAAAACGAATGACAATGATAAGGAGAAGATTGAGGCTCTAACTAAAGAACTAAACACTCTTAAGTTAGCTCATGAAACTATCTTCGAAGATCATCGAGAACTTTTAAGAGCTCATGAGAAATTACGCTTTGAAAAGCTCAATCTTGAGCAAGAGCATGAGTTCTTAAAAGCAATCAATGATGATCTCCGCAAGAAAAGTTCTCCTTACATTGCCAAGCGTTTACTCTTATCCACTTACATGCCTCAAGTCAAGTCTAGTAACAAGAACAAGAAAGATTCTTCCTCTAGCAGTAACAATGATCATGCTAAATCCAATATTGTTGCTTCTAGTAGTTCTCTTGATTCCACTAATGATTCTCTTAGCCAAGTTACACTTGAGCAAGAAAATAGCTTATTGAAGGGAATTATAGAGAAAGGAGTGTACAAAAGCCTTGCCGGGAGTAAGCAATTCGAGGAAATTGTGCGCAAGCAAGGAATGCACCGGAAGAATCAAGGTGTTGGTTTTGAACGAAAGTTCAATGCCAATGGAGTTGAGTGGGAAGAAGATCAATACCCCAAGACAAAGTTTGTTCCTCAACAAGAAAAGTATGATACTTCTTTCAAGGGGACACAAGCTCAAGATGATCTTCCACCACAAGACTACAAGCAAAAAGGCAAGGACAAGCTTCAAGAGGAAATTGATGCATTTGAAGAAGCTCCTAAGACCTTAGTCAAGTGGATTCCCAAGACTACTTCAAGTTCCACTTCATCAAGTACGACTACAACTCCAAGGATTCCCATCAAGATGGTGTGGATCCAAAAGAAGAAGAACTAGAGAGTTCTTGAGGGTGACTCCGCCAACATACTTCACTCTTATCATTTTGGCAAGAACAAGTGCAATCAACTTCCACATCTTGCACTAGTTCAAGGAGTCACAAACCCTCTTGTTGGTAAGACAAGGGACAAGGTAACCTAAAAGTTTTCATGGACATCATCTTGTGTGTGCATCACTCTATGTCTATGGATATCCTTGTTTGTTCCTTGCGGGACTAACCCATGTAGGTATTGAAAGTGCAATTCACTCAAAGGGATAGCTCCAAGTGATCTACATCAACATTGAGCATCCACATCTTCAACATCTACATGAAGTCATCATCGACAAAACCCGAGGTTAGTTCATCCCTCTAAGGGGGGATATCACATCTAGGGGGAGCTTTACTCTAAGACTTGAGCTAAAGCAACTCTAAAGATGTGAACACAACAATGCTTTATGTAAAAGTGGTAACCCCACTTGAGCTTAAACGATGAGTATGACCTATGATCAAGTGTTCTCACTTGACTCCTAAGTCAATATACTCATATATAGATGACCTTGTCATCGCAAATTGCTTGGTAGATGCTAGAATTGGTTGTGCATGCCTTGTCACATATTTCATTTGCCATCTTATTGTGTGAGCATGCTGGTTGCATATTTTACTCATTCGAGGACATCCACTTGTTGTTTTGATTGTTCGGTTTTATTTCCTTTTGCCAAGTGGATGGACAAGAATGCCTAAGAACCTCCTCTAGCTATCTATGCTTTTCTCGTCTCAAACTCTATTCATGCTACATCACAAAATTTGATCAAGTCAGATTCGAACCACTCTGTGTGAGGAGCGCTCGGAGTCCCCGATTCGTCATAGACTTAAACTTCCAAAACCTCTTTATGATTCTCGGTCTGACCGATACCCTACTTTCGGTCCTACCGAGATCATTAAGTTGATCTATGTTTTCGATCTCGGTGCAACCGATTTGAACCATTCGGTCACACCGAGTTGCAATAACTGTGTACAGTTTTGCATCTCGGTGCCACCGAGTCGTTCCACTCGGTCACACCGACAGGGTCGGGCTATATATAGTCACGGGCAAAAAATTTGGAAATTTCTCCGAACCCCTTCGCCCGCGCGATAGCCTGCTCTGCCAACTTGGTCTCCGGATCGTCTCCTCGCCGCCAGCCGCCTCCAGTCGCTGGTCTCCATCGCCGTCAACGGAATTCTACCCCGCCGTTGCCGCCGTAGCGAGTCTCCGCCGAACTAGGGTATGGACTCGATCTTTGTGCTATTCCCCAATCTGATTCTTAGCACATTGTGATCATCATGATTCTTGCCACGATTGAAACACTCCTGTCCAGTCAATGCGTTCGTAGATTAGTTTTGATTCGAAAATTTTAGGGTTAGGTTTCCGCCGAAACCATCTCGGACCCACCGAGTTGAAAAACTCGGTCCCACCGATTTGGCTTATGCCATTGCACAAGTGAGACTCGGTCTGACCGAGAATTACTTATCGGTGTGACCGATTTTGGAACTCTGTGAAACCCTAGCAGTCTCGGTGCCACCGAACTGTGACTCGGTCTGACCGAGTTCACTAGTTTAGGTTCCAAAACTGCTTCGGTATCACCGAGTTTAAAAATCGGTAGATCCGAGATGATTTCAGTGGGAAACTAAAACTAAGTTTTTGAGTCATTCTTTTGCAAAAATCTCTGCATTTTGTGATGCTCATCCACTCTATCTCATCTATAACCTATTCACAGGGTCAGCAGTCAGAGTTTGCAACATGTCTGATCAGAGTGACAGCCAGAACTTGTCAGAGCAGCAAGTGCAGATGAGTGAGGGCACTAGTCCCTCCAGCTCTTCAGATGATGGCAGCAGAAGTACCCCAAGCAATTTGCCAAAAGCTGCCACCAGACAGAGGAAGAAGAGAACTTCAGATTCTGAGGATGAAGATTATGTGGCAGAGGAAGAGGAAGCAACTTCCAAGAGAATTGAGCCAGCTCAGGGCACAAAGCCAGGGTTAAAGATCAAAAGGCCAGCAGGCAGGCAGCCTATGCCAAAGGCCAGAGCTTCAATCAAGATTTCTGAGAAGCCCACTCCCATAGAGCCAGTTGCTGCTGAAGGCAAGAAAAGGAAGGAAAGGGTGAAGAAGACCGTAGCCAGAGTGCTTGGAAAGGCTTCCATCATGGAAGAAGAGGAAGAAGAAGAGGTTGCTGCACCAGCACCTAAGGCACCCAAGCTAATGGGTGATGCTATCAAATCAGGGGCTACTGCATCTAAGCCCAAGGAAGCACCCAAGGCTGCATCAAAGGTCAAGACAGCACCAAAGAGGAATACAAGAAGCATCCCAGCTGCTGAGAAGAACAAGGCCCCAGTGCCTGAAGCTGCTGAAGAAGATGATGAAGAGCAAGTTCTCAGAAAACTCAAGCCCAAGATCCCAGACCACAACGATGCTCATCCTGTGGCTGAGGATATGAAGCTCAGGAGAGACTCAGGGCTGAGGAAGTGGAGAGAAGCAGACCCGTATGCTTCAAGGAGAAGAACTGCTGTGGATTACAGATTTCACACCAAGGAACAGCAGGACTTCTATGAGACAGTGCTGCTTGATAAGAAGCCAATAGTCTGTGATATGAGATGGGTTGACTGGCAATACATCAAGGACAATGAAGAACACTACCCTGGAGTGTATGACAGCTTCAATGCTTGTGGAGTAGCAGACTTTGTTGGGCAGAAGCTCACAAAGTGGAACGAGGAGCTTATCATGCAGTTCTACTCCACAACACATTTTTATCCAGATGGGAGGATTGTATGGATGTCAGAAGGAACCAGATATCAGTCAACAGTTGCTGAGTGGGCACAGCTCATTAATGCCCCAGAGGAGCAAGCAGATGACTTGGACATTTATGCCAAGAAGAAGATGGACCACAACTCTATGTCCAATATGTACAAGGAAATTCCAAACGAGGCTCTTGAAACTTTCAAATTTGGCTCAGTGCACTATCTTCTGTCAGGGCTGCCAACTATCAATTGGATACTGAGGCACACCTTGTTGCCCAAGTCTGGAGATCACAAGATGATCAGAGGCCATGCAATAAATTTGCTTCATATATTTGATGTGCCACAGAAGTTCAAGGTGATGAGCCTCATGGTAGAGACCATCAAGAGGACTGCAGCAGACCAGAAGAGGAGTTGTGGATATGCCCCACAGATTCAGGAGCTCATCAACTCAAAGATGGGCACAGGCATATACTTACTGGACAAGGAACACCTGCCCATCCGTCCAGATTTTGAAGATAATCAAGTGGTCATGACTGAGAATGAACCATCATCTGCACAAGCACAAGCAAAGAAGGAGAAGGCAAGGAAGGAGAAAGCTGCCAAGATGCCAACTCAAGAGGAGGCATCTGAGTATTTCTTGAAAACCAAACAAGAGCAGCTTGGTTACTTGATTGCATCCACACTGAGGATTGAGCAAGGACTGGCCACCCTCACTCAGAATCAGCAGAGCCTAGAGAGAATCATGGAACAAAAGTTCTATGACTTGGATGTCAAAGTAACAGAGATTCAGTCTGCAGTGGAACAACTTCAGGATGACATGCAGGAGAGGAGAGGCAAGACTACAACTGATGCATTTGCCAGAGCGCCAAGAGCTCAGAGATCATATGCAGTGCCAGTTGCTGACACCAGAGCCACCACTTCTGCACCAGCTACAGCCTCAGTTCCACCAGCTCCAGCGTCCACTTCAGCCTCAACTCCAACCACGTCTACAGAAGGCTTCGTCCTTGGAGTGCTCCGGACTCCACCACCACCTGAAGATCAAGCCTGAGTGTCGACTTAGCACTATGCATTTTCTAGGAACTTTTTGGTAACTTGTTGCCAAAGGGGGAGAAAATGTATAGATCATAGGCTTCGAGAGAGAGAGTGTTGCTTTTTTCTCTCTTGCTTTATTTGGTGGTTTTTCGAACTTTGTTTGCTTTTGAGTGCTTGAGATACTATGTCATTGCTCGTGAGACATTGATGATCATGTGTTTGATCATAAGCTACACTTATGCATGCTTGATATATCTTATCTATCTTATGTGATCATTCACTATTCTTGGTGATGAGTGCATGTATTTCATTCTTATCATTTTAAGCGCTCCACCAAGATGTATGTGACATGGAAGAGTAACCCATGACTCTAACTCTTTGTGCATTTGCAGTCCAAAGCAAATTTTAAATATGCACAAATTTAGGGGGAGCTCTCACTTGTCACATACTTCTCAAAGCGACGATATATTTCATGCTTATTATCATTTGTCGAAGCTTTGATCTATATGTTGTCATCAATTACCAAAAAGGGGGAGATTGAAAGTGCAACTATCCCTAGGTGGTTTTGGTAATTCATAACAACATATAGCTCATTGAGCTAATGCTATTCCAAGATGATTATTTCAGGAAAGCTCAATGATTGGCATGGCATGGATGTGAAAGTGGAACCCTCAAAATGCTAAGGACAAAGGATTGGCTCAAGCTCAAAAGCTCAAGACTCTTCATTTTATATTTTAGTGATCCAAGATCACATTGAGTCTTTAGGAAAAGCCAATACTATCAAGGAGGGATGAGGTGTTGCTTAATGAGCCTCTTGCTTCATGTGCTTAGTGATATGCTCCAAAACCCTCAACTACTTTCCCATATCCACATATGACCTAAACCCTAAGCCAAACTCGGTCCTACCGATTCTTTCTATCCGGCGCCACCGAGTTTCATTTGTCATAAGCCACTGCCAAACCCTAGCAATTCGGTTCTACCGATAGGGATCTCGGTCTCACCGAGATGGGATTGCAAACTCTCTGTTTCCCTTTCGTAACTTTTCGGTCTCACCGAAAGAGCGAATCGGTCCCACCGAGATTGCAATGTAAATTCAGTGTTTCCTTTTTGTAACTTTTCGGTCTCACCGAAAGAGCAAATCGGTCCCACCGAGTTTGCCTGACCAACTCTCTGGTTAGCTAATTACCAAAATCGGTCTCACCGAGTTTGTGTAATCGGTCTCACCGAGATTACGTTATGCCCAAACCCTAACCATATCGGTCCTACCGAGTTGCATGTCAGTCCCACCGAAAATCTCTAACGGTCACTAGGTTTACCTTTTCGGTCCGACCGAGTTTTTTGATTCGGTCCCACCGAGATTGGAAAACTGTGTGTAACGGTTGGATTTTGTGTGGAGGCTATATATACCCCTCCACCTCCTCTTCATTCGTGGAGAGAGCCATCAGAACACATACACAATTCCAACTCATATGTTCTGAGAGAGAACCACCTACTCATGTGTTGAGACCAAGATATTCCATTCCTACCATATGAATCTTGATCTCTAGCCTTCCCCAAGTTGCTTTCCACTCAAATCTTCTTTCCACCAGATCCAAATCCTATGAGAGAGAGTTGAGTGTTGGGGAGACTATCATTTGAAGCACAAGAGCAAGGAGTTCATTACCTACACACCATTTGTTACTTCTTGGAGAGTGGTGTCTCCTAGATTGGCTAGGTGTCACTTGGGAGCCTCCGACAAGATTGTGGAGTTGAACCAAGGAGTTTGTAAGGGCAAGGAGATCGCCTACTTCGTGAAGATCTACCGCTAGTGAGGCAAGTCCTTCGTGGGCGATGGCCATGGTGGGATAGACAAGGTTGCTTCTTCGTGGACCCTTTGTGGGTGGTTGCTTCTTCGTGGACCCTTCGTGGGTGGAGCCCTCCGTGGACTCGCGCAACCGTTACCCTTTGTGGGTGGAGCCCTCCGTGGACTCGCGCAACCGTTACCCTTCGTGGGTTGAAGTCTCCATCAACGTGGATGTAGGATAGCACCACCTATCCGAACCACGGGAAAAACATCCGTGTCTCCAATTGCGTTTGAATTCTCCAAACCCTTCCCTTTACATTCTTGCAAGTTGCATGCTTTACTTTCCGCTGCCAATATACTCTTTGCATGCTTGCTTGAATTGTGTGATGATTGCTTGACTTGTCCTACAATAGCTAAAATCTGCCAAGAACTAAAATTAGGAAAAGGTTAAGCTTTTATTTGGTCAAGTAGTCTAATCCCCCCCTCTAGACATACTTTCGATCCTACATGAGGTTACCAGGGTTTCCGGTGACATGGTTGGAGGCGCCACTGTCGAGGTACCACTCATTGGACGGCGCGGTGTTGTGGAAGCCCTGGTTGCTGTAGGCGGCGTGAAGGAGAGCCATGTGATCCCAAGACGGCTGCTGGTAGGGAGAGTACTGCATCGGGTACGCCTGAGCATGGGAGCCCGGACGGGGGCCGAGGACACCGGCGGCGTTCGGGGGCACCCAGCCAGGGCGCGGTGGAGGGATGGCCATGCCGTACGGGGCGAAGAACCCCATGTAGGGATTGAACGGCGCGGGAGAGGAGCCACCATGACCTTGTTGGCCATTGCGACCGCCACGTCCACGGCCACGGCCGCGTCCACGGTCACCAGCGTCGTTGCGGTTGTTGGAGTCACGCCCAGGCGCCCGATCGGGGATGCGGTCCAGGGGACGATCCACCCGATCGCCCGGACGAGAAGAGGAGCTGCCACCACTCCTGGATTCAGAGCCACCGGATGGCCCGCCGAGCCCATGGACGAGAGGACCGTGGCCGGGGCGTCGGCGGTGCGCTGAGCGAGGTTTTCTTCGGCGAGCTTCAGGCGCGAAAACACGGTCTCAAATGGGGGCAAGGGAACCGTGTCCCCCAGCACGACCCGGATCATGTCAAGGCGGTCGTCGATGTCGTGGAGGAACTAAGTGGTCAGATCCACCTCGGAGACCGCATGGTCGATGTCGACGAGGCCCGCGGTGAGCAGCTTCATGCGGCGTGTGTATTCGTCGACGAAGAGGTCGCCCTGCTTGAGGTTGCGATACTGACGATTGAGCATCATGTACTGAGCCGCGTGATTTGCGAGGAAGTAGTCCCTGATCCGAGACCAGAGATCGAAAGTGGTGGTGGCGCCGATCACGTGGTCGGCGATCTGATTAGAGAGGGTGGCATACATGGCGAGGGCGACGTGGGTGTCGAGCTCGAGGTACTGGCTGTTGGCGTTGGGTGGGGATGGGTGCTCGATGAGATACATGACGCCGTAACGAAGCAGAACCATAAGGAAGAAGGATTTCCACTTGTGATAATTGTGCTCTGCGGGATTGAGAAGGAAGCGGATGTGGTTGGTGAGGTCGACGTTGAGGATAGGGTGCTTGGCCGGGGGCAGCGGCGGCGGCGCGGTGGAGGAGAAGATGGGGGCGAATTGAGAGGAAGCGGGGGCAGTGGCGCTAGGGTTAGCCGGGAGGGCGCCAAAGATGAACGGGGAGGTGCCCGCGCTAGAGGAGGCCGAGGAGGGAGCAGTGCCGGAGAGGGAGGGCGACGAGGTGGCGGAGAGAGTCGCCGCGGAGGAGGAAGAGGGGTGCTGCTCCGACATGGCGGCGGCCTGGAGACTACTGATACCAAGTTGGAGAGTAAACTTGCTCTCTTGTGTTGATTAATCACACATACATCAGTGTTACATATATACACCCCATGGACAAGGCACGCAGGCTGGGGTAGTCAGTTCAGATCCTACAAATTAGGAGGCGACATGCGCACTACATACATACATGTTAACAGTTTGCTCATTTATTTTCTCTTCCTCAGTGGAGAATTCGAAAGCTCTCTTCCTGTACTATTATTTTCGAATAAAAATAAGAAGGTAAAGAAAGGAGGGCATGCACTATGTTCAAAAACAAAAAGAAACACTTGTACAGTGGTAGTGACTGCTTATTGGTGAAAGGCTCCGTCATCTAGAGCTGTTAAACAAAAGCTTCCGCGAGCATGGAAATGGTTTGGGACCATACTACATAGGAGTACAAATCAGGAGTAAAAATCAGGCATTAGGAGACAAAACCCCAAGTTTTGTCCTAAGAATAGAATGTTTAAACTTGAAACCTTCTTCGGGTGCATAAGCCTAAAGAATGAAAGGAAAGGTGCAGGGGTGGCCTCAAAAGCGGTGAAAGTGCGCGTGGGGGGATAAAAGGAAGGCCTTGCTCTCTTGGGCTTTTCCTCTTGTTTGCGACTAAAAACTGCTAGTGCTCTTTTCCCTTCTCAAAAGAAATCCTCATTTGCAACTAACTACTTGTCCTCTGCACTAAGCCAGCTTCTTGCTTGTCACCAGAATATTTTTTTGGTGTGGAATGTTGTCTCTGCCTGTCTCTCTTTGCTTGCATCTGATTTGGTGCATGGGCTAACTAGTTAATAGTAGGCGTCTAGGCTTAGACAAAGTGAAGGATAGGCAAAAAAAAAAAGTGTAGCAGCTCCCTCTTTTGTTGCTCTTTTCTCAGATCAATTTACATGATGATCCCACATTATCTGTATCCTGTTTGAGTCTTGCTATAAGCTTTCCCCCGTGTCTACTTTTTCACCCTCAGGATGATAATGCAACTTCTAAAGGACATGTGGTTCCATTTTTTGACAAATTAAAAAGAACCTAACAAATACTAAAATAGGTTTGATATGATCTGATCAACATAATAGGACAATAGTTCGAGTCAGCGTTCATGTTACTGGTTTATGTCCATTAGCGTAACAGTGTCCTCAATTGTCCTGATGATTGTAAGATGATGCAAAATAAATATTTATATTTATACGCCCAGCAGAGTAGCTACAACAAGATAACAAGATGGACAGACAGGAAGACAGCCCGACGCAGTCACAGCCTGGAATCTCAACAGTTACTCCGTATATCAAACTCTCGCATGGATCTTCAGATCTGTGGTGTGATCTATAATTAAACTGGAGGTTTGATTATGCATGACTGATTCTTAAACTTGTGGTCGGAATCGGATACTAACCGATCCTTATTGTGCCAGGAGATTCTAAGTTTGAGTACTCCCTCCCTACCGGTGCATAAGTCGTTTTACATTGTGCATCGCGATCAAGGCGGAGGGGAAAATGAGAGAACTTAATGTTCATTTGCTACGACCTTCGTTCCGGTTTATTGGTTCTCTTTGTAATTTGTGTCAAATATTGACCAAGAATTTAACTAACAAATGTTAATGCATTTGGTACAGAATACAATGAGGACCAATAAATCAGGATTTTTTTTTAGAAAAGAAGGATGACCCTCGGCTTCTGCATCCGAGAGATGCATGCGGTCATTTTATTGATTATTCTCGAGGACCTTACAAAGTAGAACAACAATATGCCTAAATCCACCATCTTGGCAATCTGCCGCTACTATCCATATGATGAAGGGGTGCAAGCTGGGCCACATATCCAGGCCTCTCACCTAAGCCTAACATCTAAAGCCGGAGGCCCCGACCCAGCCATCTGTCAGGTCCGGGATACAAATCGGTCCGACGCACTCACATGTGTCGTTGCCGCCATCTTTCACTGGTCCATCTTCAGAGCAGATTGAGGTGTCAACCTTGGCAGGTCCTTCGCCATCGACGCCACCATGATGCCAAACGACGACCTCCACCTACGCGAGTCTTGGCAAGTCCTCCACCATCGACGCCACCACGACGCCAAACGTCGACCTCCACGAACGTGAATCCATCTCCAAGCAACAGACGTAGATCCATGCTAGGATAGGACCGCACCACCGTCGTCGCCCACCACCCGCACGCGCCACCTAACCCCAAGGTTTCCAAAGCGGCGCCTTCAAGAAGGGGACGGCGCCATGAGCGGCGCCGCCGCCCAACAAAGTTAGGGCTTTCGCCCGGGAGACCTAGGGGAAGGGGAAATGAGGAGATCAGTCCGTAGCGACGCCTCCAAGGAGGGTAACGACGCCCTCAGGTGTCGCCATCCGCGCGGCCGGTCATGGTCGGCCAGGGATTTTGTCCGAACTAGATCCCCACCACCAGCAGCGCCTCCTGTACAGAACCGACGACCAAGGGAGGCGCGGCCCGACTAGGCTGGCCCGCACGCGGAACAGGGGAGGAGAGGAGGCACCAGATCGCACGCACCAACCGTCGCCAGCGGCAACGACCACCGGGATCCCGTCGCCTGCGCGGCCAGGGCACCGGATCCACCGCCAGCATGGTTGCTCGCCGGAGCCTGTCGTGCCTCGCCAAAGGAGCCGCCGCTCCAGATCCGGGACTCCTCACACAGGCAGGGTAGCCGAGGCCCCGCCGCCACCATCCTTGGCACCCCGGGCTTGCCCGGCGGCTGCCTCAGGCGGCGGCGAGGAGGTGGGGCGAGGTGGGGAGGGCACTGCAGCGGCGTGGCTAGGGTTCCTCGCGGCCGCCGGGGGAGGCGACGCGGGGGTCGCAGGAGGGGTTCTGTTACATGATCGGGTGATCTAGATAGAAGATAGTTGTAGCCGCAATTGTCAACACAGCCGAGTCCCCGAGGATGGAGGTAGTAATTAATACCATTGCATGCTATGAACTGACCATTGTATATTGTGTTATCTAGTCCCAAGTTATCAAAAGCATACATGTCTCGTGTCTCTTATTGGTTGATTCATTCATTCATGTCAAGAAACAAGAAATGGGGTAAGAGTTAATGCATCGCACCTAAGTGTTTTGAGATTATTTGGTTTTCGTACGATGACTTATGCACTGGTACTGAGGGAGTACTCCATACGGTTCACAAGTACAAGCATATATGCCATATGTATAGTCAAAATCACTCTAAAAGACGTTCTTGTTTTTATATCTACAAAAGAGAGACAATTTCTGAAACACCAGTATTAATTTTAAAACCATATTGAGTGCCTGGAAATTATGCATATGTGTAGATTTGTCAAAAAAGCACTTCATAATGTAAATAATATATATTACAATGTGAAAAATAATGGTTAGTTGGAAACCATGACTTCTATGTCTAAAGCATTATTATTTTTTGCGAGGAAGAGAAAGTATTAGCTTGAAGTGAAGGACTAAGAAAATAATTATGACAAGTTTTAAGATGCCAGCTCACATGTTATCAATCAATGCTTGATAGTAAATGTTTAGGCCTCCTTTGGTTTGGAGGAATTTCATAGGAATTTTAAAGCATATGATTCTTATAGGATTTTTTCCTTTAGAGCCCTTTGGTTCATAGGAATAGATTCCTATTCCTACATAGGATTGGTTCCTATCCTTCATATTTCATAGGGAAATAAAAATGAGCCTAGATTCAATGGAAAAATTCCTTTGGTGTCAGCCAAATGACATCTCGTTTCCTATTCCTACTCATAGGATTTGAGATACATGTCATCTCATTTCCTACAAAATTCCTATTCCTATGATAATCACATCCTATGAACTAAAAGAGGCCTTAACTTATCTAAATGCACCCAAGTCCAAGTGTGCAAATTTTAAGTGTCTCGATGAGGTCTTCTCCCTAGCCCTAGCCTAGCCCTAGGTTACTGCACCGTTTTCTTCTTGTTTATTGCAAAGGTCAAAAGACAGGAGAATCCAATATCTTGTACCCAAAGTCCACACGGATTCTGCTAGCTGTACAAAACAAGTTGGGGTAATCATCCAACCAATTCCTGTTCCAGCTCGTAGTACTCCGTTATTTATAGGCAAGCGCAAAGGGCAGGTCTTTTGCAGTACCAGCTTTTCACCGCTTTCAACTTTGAAGTGGTAGCTTTAGTCACCAGAGAAGATAATCCTCTCCGGTCTGCACCAACCGCAAATATAGCCTACAACTACAAGTGAATCTTGATGGATGTCTTAACCAAAGGAGCTCACTAAATAGAGCAGCATTTGTCACCGGGAATCGTGCTCCTGCTCCTGCATCTGCATCTGCATGCATGCACGTAAAAGCACAAAAAGGTCAATGATACGTGCGCCCAACAGAGACAGAGACAGAGACATGCATCAATAAACACGAATGGGAAAGCAGCAAGCAAATATATATTACATGAGGGAAAAAAGGTGAAAATGAAAGGCCCGTGCATGCAACAAAAGCCAAAAGGGGTCAAAAGGGGGAAGAACTAAAGGTTTTCAATTACCACATTGCACAAACGGCAGACATTATCATTATTATTATGCAACAAAGGCGAACAAAAAAGCACATTCTTTTTCAAATAAAAAGGTAAAAAGAAGACGCAAATGTGAGTAGAGAAAAGCCTTCTTTTTTTGCTTCCACTAAAAGCTGGGACACGCTACAATATTAGCCGGCGAGTATCGCGTGCAGCAGTTTCAGACCTTAATTTGCCTTCTAGGGAAATAGCATGGCTTAATTAAGGGGGAAAAGGGTTTTTGGTTTTAATGGGAAAATTCTTACACGTCCTTTGTGAAGTGCTTAATTGGAAGCTGAAAAGGGACTGTAAAAACACCAGTAATAATCTGTGGGTCGCTGATTTCAGGCGAAACAACGACTGTGTCATGTCAGGAGTAGTAATGGCAAACGGGATGCAGAGATGGAATATCAACATATCGGGCATTCATTTCTTCCTCGCCATTTCACCAACCTCAAGGGTTTAGTGGTGTCTCAGAGGGTGCTTGGATACAAGGGACTATTTTTAGTCTGACTAAAAATAGTCTCTTTTAGAGGCTAAAGTTTCAAGCACCCCTGACTAAAGAGAGGCTAGGACTAGTCTTGAGGCTAAAATCTTTTAGTCATGGGAAACCTACTAAAATATGTATTAGCTCTCTCTCTCCTCATTTAATTCCTCTCCTTAGTTCTGGATTGGAGGGTTTGGAGGATAATAAATGCTCAATAACTAGATTTTAGTCTCTTTAGTATTTGGATCCAAGCATGGGTGAGACTAGCAAGTTTTAGTCCCACTACTTTTAGTCATGGGACTAAAACGTATCCAAGCATGCTCTCAATCTTTCATAGAGTACCAATTCAACAGGATGTGTTGGATGAACAGATGATGCAGACAAGCCTGCACCTGTTGCCACTGCTCCAGTTTTTTACTGCAGTCTGCAGCAATAAATCTCTCTACGTCGCAATAAATGACTGTGAGCCATTACCTGGGACTTCCTCTATTTTGAAATGGAAATGGTACTGTATTTCCCAGACAAAATTTTGAGCTGCGCTTGCCAGGCCAGTTTTACAATAGTATTGGCTGCTACTCCACAGATTGTAAAACTCTGTCCCACAAAAACGTCACTAATCCATTGTCGTCCAGCCCGGTTAGGATACTTGGCTTTCACCCAGGCGACCCGTGGAGCATTTTTTGTTTCTTTTTTTTTACTTCACGCTCCAGATAATGATTCTTTCTACTCCTACGTAGTTTGATTTTAGTTCACCACACTCAAGACTTTGCCTTTGATTAGCAGCTTTATGGTATTTTCGGCAAGACAGCAACTGCCCTATCATCATTCGTTAACATAGTATACGGTCAAATGTACCTCTAAAAGGATCTAAATCTTTGTCAAACCAATATTTTAAAGAAATATCCATGCGCATCTCGAAGTAAGATCAATGACATAGAACTTAGATGTGCAATATTATGACACATCTAGATGTGCTCTAACAAAACTGTATTTTAAATTGATTTACCTAAAAGTAGTATATAGTACTGTAGAATTCTAATACAGCACAAAAGGATTTGACTTCTAGCCTCTGCTCGGAGATGTACATGACCCACCTAAACCAACATGTGAAACAAATACAAAACCCGTAAAAGTTCCAGTTGTACCACTAAAAAGGCCAAGGAAAACACGCTCCGATAGGGTCGTGAACATGTGATGTTGAATTGTCGAGACTAGCCCGCCTACAATTCTAATACAACCCGCCCAAACTATGTACATATCATCATCATCATCAACTCATAGTTCTTTCCTTGCTTAAAAAATAAAGGTAGTATATGGAACGATTAGTACGAAAGTGCCTATCTGAGCCCGAGCTGATATGTGCTCGTTATCCTGATCGCCCGCTCCCTCTTAGATTCGCACTCCACAAGGTATTTCTCTGCGTATTAAAAGCAGTATATGCATCTTTATTCCTGGCGATGGCGCACCAACCAAACACATTAATGTGACGTTGGCCGTCATGCTAGCGCCGGCTCAGATGGCTGCCAACGGTCTGGGCCGTGCCCCAGGCGTTCTAATGCCCGTTGCATTCGCTGACCCATTTACTGCCATCCGTCTTCCCACCGAACAACGTCTTCCTCTTCAAGCTCCCTCTTGTCACTTTTCATCCCAGCAACCAGATCGTGCTGCTGCCACCATATCCAAGCTGGCGTCAATATCATGCTATTTTTTATCTATGCTACCAGACCCCATCATCATGTTAATTTTGATTCCAAGCTGCTTAACTCCCATATCAAAGGTCACCCACCGTAGTAGGTTCCAGTATTGTGTAACAGATATTACGTACATTCGAATCACAAACTACAGGCTCCTGAATACATGCAAAATTACCATCTAATACCTATAACTCTTCCATTTTCAGAAGCATGTTCAGCATTCAGAAAAGACAGCACTTTCAAATCCTAAACAGTGCCAATGAATGAAAAACAACTAGCATTACCAACTGAATTGAACATCCATAATCATACATTCAACATCGTGATCTCGATTCCATTCCGCAGCTAAATTCAGAAACAAGCATCCAACAAGACTCATACATGAACTATAAGTCATAACTAATAACCAATTGTACAACAACCTTCGAATTAGTAACAACATGCTCCAAGCTGGTTAGACCATCATCCATTCATAACCGTACACTACTTAAGAACAACTTCAACTACTTGTCTGAATGTTCTTAACATCAAGGGGATGTCAATACACATATGACAAAATCACTGCTAATCCCTCAACAACAAAAATTCAGCAATGCATACTTGTTTGATAGATTTAGGGAAACACACCTCTTAACCCAACCAGATGCATGTAGGTTCATCTTCCCGTTGAACATCTCGGACTCCGGCGGCAACGCCTCTCGCCTCACACCTTTTACTCTGTCTTCCTCACGGACCTTCTTGTCCGCACTCATGGCCAAACGAACCACCGCGAACGCTGCCTGTTCCATCAGGGTTGCGCTCTCATCCAATTCCTCCAGAAAGGGGAATCTGCAACCCTCCATTGCAAGAAAAAAAGCAAGCAATCAACAAATCATGAATTAAAACACCCTGCTTCTCAAAACGATATTGATGTTAGCTGCTCATGGGTCGCATCGGGAACTCCGTCATCGTCAATAGTCGCCCCTCTCCACACATGTCGTCTCAGCAATTCAACCCTTTTTGACTAAAATAAGTAGTAGCTCCTCGAAGTATCGACCTAACAGAATGAATTGTCTCCATTTGCACAACCTGAAAGTGAACCTCCTGTGCCATAGATCAACTTCTGTGGTTGTGCTCCTCTCACGGCGTTCTGCTATGTACCAACCATTGTTTTTGGACCGCAACAACTTGATGAGAGCAAGGCAATCGCAATGACACGACCTACTGTTCTCAACCCCGCCTTTCCCTAAAAAACAGGAAAAAGGAGAGAACATTTTAGCTACAACTCCCGCACGAGATTATTTGAATTACTAACAAGTGCCAAATCCTTATTCCCATACCGCACAGCCGCAAACAATTGCCTGCATGCATGTTGTCCTCTCCACATTTAGCCTTCTTTCACCGTATCTAATGCCAAATCCTTTCTCCACGAACACAGGTTGTAGAAGTTGTATGCTTCACGCACAGAATCAAAGGTTGTACCCAAAGCTGGCACAATGACATTGTCCCCAGGATTGTCGGCGAAACCATGGATAGCCTTCTCGAGAACAGTAGTCCGGTTAGGACATGGCGGCCTTCCTGGGGCAGTAGCACCTATCCTCACCCTGCAACCACCCACAAACAGATATGAGTTTCATGTATAGTTTCACACAAAGCGCTCGCAAAAATTTCCAAGCAGCCGCCACATCAGTTTTTGCAGTCTCACCGTTCTCGAACAGTAACAATTTTGTTCCATCTATGCTACTTTTGGTTCAGTTGCACAATCAACTCCGGAACGACACAGATCCTTCTGATTCCTACAATATTCTACTTTCCACATGCTACAATGTCCTTTAGCATCAACTCATCAGCTACATGTTCATTCATTCCTTCAAACCACAAATCATGCAATGTCCATTACAATGTCTGCTTACAGGCGTCTCTACTTAACTTATACTAGTTCTAAATTTCACCAAACTTCATTAACAGTTCAATCAGCTCTGCATCCATATTTACATGGACACACGCCTGTAACTTTTTCTAGAAGTTCAGGAAGTACAAACATAACAATTTAATTTTGTGGATCTGCAGAATTAACATACCTTCTTTTCCGGCCAGGAGCTCTAGGGTCGATCTATCCAATTGACTGCTCCAACACTGTCGGTGACCCTTTTTGACATGCATCCGCCGCACAGATCTGTTCGTCCGCACCTACTTCCACCATAGGCGCCAGCAGCTCCTCAGCCGGCTGCGCCACTGGGTAGTGCAGCGGCTACATCAGAATATTGCTGTTGTTTACCTCTTGCTGTCATACACACCCAAATTGGCCATAAAAGGTCTCAACTTAGCGAGTACCATCCAAAATCACGCACCAGAAAATACAAAGGGGACACATTGTGCACCTCTTAATTGGCGTCCACCGGTTCCGTTCGCCCTGTCGCCCACGAGAATCGCCGCATAGCTCCGCCGGCAAGTGACTAATCCAGCGGCGGAGGTAGGAGACGACTGATAATACTACACACACGGCTCCCGCAACGGACTTTCACGGACCCTGCTTCCTGCTCTTCTCTAATTGGCCCCCCCTGATTTTCACTAGGGGGCCCGCCTCACTTAATCTAATTTCAACCAATCACCTTTAACCACTCCGTAAACACCCTGTAGCAAGTCTGTGTATCTAGCATCTCTCAGGAGACGACCCTAACTGAGCTCACCATCCCTGTAGCAAGTCCCTGTCCGTAACTGGAAAGCAAGTCTCCTGGGCCATGGATCGGGAACAACATGTTTTCATGGGCCACGACTCTGCTTGGAGCCGTCCACGGCGTTGTAGCTCCGTCACAAACATGGCCCATAGTCCAGGGTTCACGGCGCACGTATTTCGCTTTTCCTACTATTTCGTCCGCCCCTTTAAATGGCCCACGCAATGAATGGCTCGTGTCCCCATGCTAATAGGAACCTCCCAGATTACGAGCGCATTTGTGCTCGAGCACATAAACTCCACTCCTCGATTAGTACATCTATATATCCCACCCATATCGCTCCCAGGGCTCCCTCCTATCACTCCCTCCAGGGCGATCAGGGGGCCAACCCAAGCGCACGGCCGCCGCCCCCTCCCCCCTCTCCTCCACCTCGTCATCCCCAGAGACGTGCGCCGGCTAAGCCCGGGCGCCGCTGGTGATGGGGACGGCGGGGATCTAGGCTGCAGCCCCGCGGTCTGGAGGGACCAGCGGCCCGAGATCGCCATTCGGTCTTTGTCTTTCCTGGCGGTTCAGCGCTGCTCCGGCGGCTTCCTGGGGAGGGCGGATCAGGAGGGGATGTGGCCATGGTTGACTGGTTGGCGGCGCCTCCGATCAGATATGATCCGGTCGGTGCCGCTGGCGGTGGTGGCCATCTCCTCCGTCGAAGGTGGTTGGCCTAAGGCTGTATGGTCAGATCTCGAGATCTGCCATCTAGTTCCGGCCGCAAGTCGGTAAGACATAGTTGCCGGTGAAAACTGAGCCGATGGGAGGTGATGGTGGCGTTCTGCGTCGTTATCTTGATGAAGGCATCATCGTGTAACTACTATCGACCCACTCGTGCCGCTCCGGAGGAAACCCTAGGATCTGGTCTTCCAGATCAGACGACGACGGTACTGCGGTGTCGTTTTCTCTCTTGGGAGCATCGTTTGTGGAGCAGAGCTGGAAGACAGAGGCAGGAGGTGGAGCGGCTTCGTCTTGCACGAAGCTTTTCGTGGAGATGTCAAGTCATGCCTGGCCGATAGGTGCTACGCTGTGTTATGCCTGGTCCGCAGGTACTACGCACGACAAGTCTTCCATAATCTCCGTGTTTGGACGGACGAGCGCATGGCGGTCGCCGTCGGGCGCTGTGGTGGCGTCGACGGATGGACGGACTGGCAAGGCTTATGCAAATCTCTCTTCTGAAGATGGGCTAGCGGTTCGATGATGATTGTGGGTCTAAAACATGTGCATGTGATGTACGCTTTAGGTCTGCTGCACCGGCTGTGGGTTCCGATACGTTATGTGGATAAATCGACGATTACACCGTTTTAGATATGGGGAGTGAGAGCACTCCACATTATCGAGTTTGTAGGTGTGAATGGTGGCTTGATTGTTAGACCTATGTTGAATAATAAATAAAATGACTGTATGCATCGATTGATGCACAGGCCAGGCCGGGGACTTAACCTCCTTTTCGAAAGGAAAAAAAATTAAGGAGAGGGCTTTTGCCCGTCCCTCACATTTTTTGCAGAAAACCGCCTCCTATTTTCTAAAATCGACCCGCAATCCTGTTTTAAATGAGACTAGAAAAAATGTCTGCGGTTCTATTTTCGATGAGATATTGATTTTGGCAGAAAAACCTTATGATATTTTGATTAATTAACCCACAGTCCATCTAGAAAATAACGTATATTTTTGGACAGATTCAAATGTTTTTCAAAAATATCCATATCTTTTAAACCCTAATTTTAATTTTAACATATTATATACGAAAATGGATTAGAAAAATGTGTGCAATATGAGTATGATGTTTTTTACCTCCTAAACATTTTAAAATAAGGTTTAGGGACATATGCAAAGGCATTTTAAAAATATCCATATCTTTTAAACCTAACTCCAAGTTTAACATGTCATATATGAAAATTGATTAGAAAAATATGTAGAATCCGACTATGATGTTGGTTTACCTATTAATTATTTTTAAATTGTCTTTTAGGATGTAACTTTAATCAATAGCGCATGATACGTTTTTCTTTCTTACCGCTTGTGACGCCCGGATAATTAGGCTACAGTAACCATGTACTAGTATTGCCACGTCACCACGGTTACTGTTGATAAACTCACGTTGATCAAACCCCGTTCAAATTCTATTTTAAATTCAAGTCAAACTTTAAAAGTTTTCAAATGTCAAAACTAAATTGTTCTAAATGTGTCAATTATTATATAAAAAATATTGGTGGAGAAATCATCTTTTTATAAATTGTTTATGTGCACAAAAATAAATGAAACAGTAGCTGAAAACAATTATTAAATGACTTTAATTATAAAACAAATACAATTTTAAATTGCAAGTGAAATTTTTATTCTTCGAGTAGTAAAACTAAAAATGTTCGAATAATTCTATAAGTTCCCCTCATCTTCAGGTTGAAACCAACTTCATTGGACTCACCCAAAATAAAATGGTGTAACAGAAAATAAAATGGTGTAACAGAAAATAAAATGGCATTTTCAAAACAAACAAATGTATAAACTTTCCCAAATAAAATGGAACCTTGTGTGTAGCACCCAAAATATTGTAGTTGATTTATATGTGTAGTATCTTGTAGAACAAATATCATTTAGTGCCTAAAATAAATAGAAAACTGAGACAAGAGATGTACAGAAAAGGAAAATATGAAAGTGCTTGTTGTGCACTTTGACCCGTATGAGCAGTGCAGCCCAATGTTGGGAAACGTAGTAATTCAAAAAAAATCCTACGATCACGCAAGATCTAACTAGGAGATGCATAGAAACGAGAGGGGAGAGTGTGTCCACGTACCCTCATAGACCGAAAGCGGAAGCGTTCAGTACCGCGGTTGATGTAGTCGAACGACTTCACGATCCAACCGATCCAAGCACCGAACGTACGGCACCTCCGTGTTCAGCACACGTCCAGCACGATGGCGTCCCTCGAGCTCTTGATCCAGTTGAGGACGAGGGAGAGTTCCATCAACACGACGGCGTGGCAACGGTGATGATGAAGTTACCGGCGTAGGGCTTCACCTAAGCACTACGACGATATGACCGAGGTGTTGAACTTTGGAGGGGGGCACCGCACAATTGTCGGTTGTGATATTGGGGTGCCCCTGGCCACGTATATAAAGGAGGGAGGGAGAGAGGAGGTCGGCCAGGAGGGGCGCGCCAAGGGGGGAGTCCTACTTGGACTCCTAGTCCAAGTAGGATTCGCACCCCCTTTCCTTTCTTCCACCGGAGGGAAAGGAAGGAGGGGAGAAGGAGAATGAATGAGGGGGCCGCGCCCCCACCCCTTATCCAATTCGGTTTGGGCAGGGGTGAGGCGCGCGCCACCTCATGGCCCTTCTTCCCTCTCCCCACTAAAGCCCACTAAGGCCCATTAACTTCCCCGGGGGGTTCCGGTAACCTTCCGGTACTCCGAAAAAATGCCCGAACTACTCGGAACCATCCCGATGTCCAAATGCAACCTTCCAATATATGAATCTTTACCTCTCGACCATTTCGAGACTCCTTGTCATGTCCGTGATATCATCCGGGACTCCGAACAAACTTTGGTCATCAAATCACATAACTCATAATACAAATTGTCATTGAACGTTAAGCGTGCGGACCCTACGGGTTCGAGAACTATGTAGACATGACCGAGACACATCTCCGGTCAATAACCAATAGCGGAACCTGGATGCTCATATTGGCTCCTACATATTCTATCAAGATCTTTATCAGTCAAACTGCATAACAACATATGTTATTCCCTTTGTCATCGGTATGTTACTTGCCCGAGATTCAATCATCGGTATCATCATACCTAGTTCAATCTTGTTATCGGCAAGTCGCTTTACTCATTCCGTAATGCATAATCCCGTAACTAACTCATTAGTCACATTGCTTGCAAGACTCATAGTGATTTGCATTACCGACAGGGCCCAGAGATACCTCTCCGATACACGGAGTGACAAATCCTAATCTCGATCTATGCCAACTCAACAAACACCATCGGATACACCTGTAGAGCATCTTTATAATCACCCAGTTATGTTGTGATGTTTGATAGCACACAATGTGTTCCTCTGGTATTCGGGAGTTGCATAATCTCATAGTCAGAGGAACATGTATAAGTCATGAAGAAAGCAATAGTAATAAAACTAAACGATCATTATGCTAAGCTAACGGATGGATCTTGTCCATCACATCATTCTCTAATGATGTGATCCCGTTCATCAAATGACAACACATGTCTATGGTCAGGAAACTATACCATCTTTGATTAACGAGCTAGTCAAGTAGAGGCATACTAGGGACACTCTGTTTGTCTATGTATTCACACATGTACTAAGTTTTCTGTTAATACAATTCTAGCATGAATAATAAACATTTATCATGATATAAGGAAATATAACTAAGAACTTTATTATTGCCTCTAGGGCATATTTCCTTCAGTCTCCCACTTACACTAGAGTCAATAATCTAGATTACATAGTAATGATTATAACACCCATGGAGTCTTGGTGTTGATCATGTTTTGCTCGTGAGAGAGGATTAGTCAACGTGTCTGCAACATTCAGATCCGTATGTATCTTGCAAATCTCTATGTCTCCCTCCTTGACTTGATCGCGGATGGAATTGAAGCGTCTCTTGATGTGTTTGGTTCTCTTGTGAAATCCGGATTTCTTCGCCAAGGCAATTGCTCCAGTATTGTCACAAAAGATTTTCATTGGACCCGATGCACTAGGTATTACACCTAGATCGGATATGAACTCCTTCATCCAGACTCCTTGATTTGTTGCTTCCAAAGCAGCTATGTACTCTGCTTCACACGTAGATCCCGCCACGATGCTCTGCTTTGAACTGCACCAACTGAAAGCTCCACCATTCAATATAAATACATATCCGGTTTGTGAGTTAGAGTCATCCGGATCAGTGTCAAAGCTTGCATCAACATAACCATTTATGACGAGCTCTTTGTCACCTCCATAAGCGAGAAACGTATCCTTAGTCCTTTTCAAGTATTTCAGGATGTTCTTGACCGCTGTCCAATGATCCACTCCTGGATTACTTTGGTACCTCCCTGCTAAACTTATAGCAAGGCACACATCAGGTCTAGTACACAACATTGCATACATGATAGAACCATGGCCGAGGCATAGGGAATGACTTTCATTTTCTCTCTATCTTTTGCAGTGGTCGGGCATTGAGTCTGACTCAACTTCACACCTTGTAACACAGGAAGGAACCCTTTCTTTGGCTGATCCATTTTGAACTTCTTCAAAACTTTATCAAGGAATGTACTTTGTGAAAGTCCAATTAAGCGTCTTGATCTATCTCTATAGATCTTGGTGCCCAATATATAAGCAGCTTCACCGAGATCTTCCATTGAAAAATTCTTATTCAAGTATCCTTTTATGCTATCCGGAAATTCTGCATTATTTGCAATCAACAATATGTCATCCACATATAATATTAGAAATTCTACACAGCTCCCACTCACTTTCTTATAAATACAGGTGTCGGTGTCAAAACCGGCGAATCTCGGGTAGGGGGTCCCGAACTGTGCGTCTAAGGTTGATGGTAACGGGAGACAAGGGACACGAAGTTTTACACAGGTTCGGGCCCTCTTGATGGAGGTAATACCCTACGTCCTACTTGATTGATATTGATGAGTATGGGGGTTACAAGAGTTGATCTACCACGAGATCGTAATGGCTAAAACCCTAGAAGTCTAGCCTGCATGATTATGATTGCCTCTACGGACTAAACCCTCTGGTTTATATAGACACCGGAGGGGGCTAGGGTTGTACAAAGTTGGTTACAGAAAAGGAATCCTCGTATCTGAACGCCAGGCTTGCCATCCACGCCAAGGTGAGTCCCATCCGGACACGGGAGAGAGTCTTCTATTTTGTATCTTCATGGCCCATCAGTCCGGCCCATGTCCAACAAGTCGGACGCCCGAGGACCCCTTAATCCAGGACTCCCTCAGTAGCCCCTGAACCAGGCTTCAATGACAAGGTGTCCGGTGCACTGATTGTCTTCGGCATTGCAAGGCGGGTTCCTCCTCCGAATACTCCAAAACAGCCTTTGAACATAGAAAATGTGTCCAGCTCTGCAAAACAAATACCATACACAACCGCGGAGAGTATAATATTTTACAAGTCCAATCTGCTGACAATTTTTGTAGCGCGACATCACGTCCCAGCCCGGCCATTATTTCGAACCGTTTTTTAGCCTCCCGCTCAACGTTTTAAGATGCGGTTTTATTGGCATGTCTTGTCGAAGCAGAGATCATGTCCCCTTATTACGGGATTCTGATTAATATGGGCGTGGATAACCAGCCGTTCCATTGGCATGATCTCTTGGGAATAGGCAGGCTTTAAGGCCTATGAGGAGGCGTTTGATATTCATCTCCTTTATGAAGGGGCACAGACCCGTCTTTCTCCTCGGCGTCTATCTCTTCCTCAACCTTTCCAACCTCGAGTTCCAGCACCCATGTTCCAACTTAATTCTTCCGAGCCTCCTAGTCATGTCCGGACCCAGCCCTCAAGGCCGGTGGGTGGCCTCCTCTGTCACAGAGGAGGATATCACGAAGATCTGGGCGGCAAGATACCTGACCGCGGAAATCCCCCATAGGCTCCCTGCTAAAGGACAGGTTATTCCTACTCCTAGATCCGGCGAGAGGGTCGAATTCATATCTCACTTCCTCCATGGGCTAGGGTTCGCTCTCCATCCCTTCGTTTGTGGACTCATGTTCTATTACGGGCTAGATTTTCACAATCTAACTTCGGACTCCTTTCTTCACATCTCGGCGTTTATTGTCATGTGGAGGCCTTTCTCCGCATTCCCCCACACTTTGGTTTATGGCTCAAGACCTTTAATGTAAAGCCGAAGGTAATCAAGGGGAAGCAAATAGAGTGTGTTGGTGCTACGGTGAACAAGCTCACCAACACTTTTTGGCCCAAAGGCTCTTTCACGGAAGCTTCCAACCTATGGTAGCGGGAGTGGTACTACACCTGCGTTCCGATCTAGCCCTCCATTACAGCTCACATCATGGATTAATAAGGGGCTAGACTGGGGATCAATTGACGAAGTGCAGACTCTACAAAGCCGCATCCGGAGCCTCCTCGAAAAGGACACCGGCCTCATCAACGTAATCTAGGTAATGCTAGTCCACCGGGTCCTGTCGTGCCAGCGACGGCCCCTCCGCATGTGGGAGTTCAATCCGGAAGGACCACGGACCCTTCAGCACTTCTTCGGCATGACACACAGAGGAATGTGGAAGTTTTTCTTTGGGACACGAAAGCAGTGGCCGGATACCACCGAAGACATTGGCCTCGACTGCAACCATCCGGATACCTCGGTAAGCACTCGACTCCCGAACACAGCTTAGTTAAATATCCCGTAATACTGAGAAAACACTCTTCGAACAGGGCTGGGTAAAGAAGGCGGAACGAATTAGGTGTTCGGCCCCTCTTCCCGAAGACTCAGCTGATCCTGTGTTAACAAGGATGCTGGCTCCGGCGCCATATCAAGTGCCGATGAAGGAGGATAAGGAGGAGAGCAAGAAGGCCAAAGGTAGCCTTCATTCTAAAGGTACACCAGGCACCATGTCCAGGGAGATTGGAACTCCCTCTTCCGAAGACAAAAGGGAAGGAGAGGCTGACAACCCTTCCCCCGATGGGAGGAAAACGACCGCCTCTGAAGATTTGGAGGTAAAGGCTTCCAAGCAAGTGAAGATGTCCCTGTCAGGCGGTTCGGGTTCGGAAGACAATGTCGTTGCACAGTTCCTCCGTAAGGACAAGCCCTTAGCCGAATCGTAAGTGAACAAGGGTGTCCTGGACATATCCCGTTCCTTTTTGCTTACAAGGATAACATTTTAAAATTTATGTTTGCAGTCCGGCACACAGTCTTCCTCAATAGTCCTCCTCCTCAGGGGATCTTCTTCCAGAGATGATGGAAAGCGAGACGCCTCCACAGACCTTCTCGCCCAATAGGGCGGACGACTTCGAGGTGTCGTCCCGGAGGATCTTTCCCGATCAACAAGGGATGCAAGGGACAATGAAGACCACGCCCGAAGGTGATACTTCGGTAGTCTAGGGTCCGGGGTGTGCGGCCCCTTCGGGGACCAACAATAAAGGCCCCGGACTATCCAGTTTACAGCCGGAGACGACTCTAGGGTCGAGTAAACATATCCCTTCGAAGGGAGTCCGTACTCCCGCATCGGCTTCCAGGAATCGGGAGGCGCCGAATACATTGATGGACATGTTGCAACATGCGTCCATTTCAGAGGAACATCATACCTTAATGGGTATGGTAGTTTAGACGATTCTGTCTATGAGAAGCGGATTGAATGAAGCCTTTACGAGCCTGCTAAGAGGCTTCGAGGTATGCAATGTCATATCTTCAATTGCACTCTTCGTGCAAAAATGCACCTGTGTATAGGTAGTAGCCCCTGAGACTCTGGTTAGCATCCAAAGCAAGGCGATCAGAGGATCAAAAAAGATATTCCCAGGAAATAATCTATTTAGTTGGAACACAGGCTGCTTCATCCATGGCGACTACCCATGCTACAGAGGTTGCAGGCCTGAAGCAGAAACTTGATGTGGCGGATGACGACATCACACTTATTAACAGGCAGCTCGACGAGGCGCAAGGTATGTTTTGGGGCAGTCAGTATATGTATGTATAATAATATGAGCACAAAACTGAGAATTATATACTAAGATATGCATAACTGCAGATAATGCTGCCGCAGTTGAGGCCCTGCGGGTTGAGCTCGTCTGGGCCAAGGAGCAAGCCAGGATGAGTAACGCGGTTGCCAAGAAGGTAGCTGCTGAGTTAAAAGCCGAACAGACCACTCGGCGCCAGTGCGAGGAGAGAATATCTACCATGGCGCACGAGCTAAGCGATGCCACTGTCCGATGTGAATTCCTCGAGAAGGATAACAAAGTCAAAACGGCCGATCTTGACAAGGCCTTACAAGAGGCGAGAGAAGCACGGTCCGAGTCCAGAGCGGCTCGGGAGGAGATCCGGCAAGCTGGGGAGATAGCGGCCGGTAAGCCCTTCTTATTACAGACTAAATTCGGTGATCCGAAGTATTCCCTACTTAATCAAATGTGGAGTTCTCTAGACGCATTCTTGGACTTGCAGAAGAGTATCTAAGATGCGGCGCAGTTTTACAAAGAGCAAGAAGGACATGCAATGGAGAAGCTTTTCTGGTCGCAATTCAGCATGCCAAAGCGTCCGTTGTTGCTGAACGAACAGATGGCCCAGTGGGCCGAGCTCCACAAAATATCCGGATCTGCCATGAAGGATGTCGTGGTTCGGTTGTGGCCGACTGAGCCAATTCCGAATAGTTATTTCGGTTTGGTACAGCGGCTTGCTAATGCGGTGCCGCGTATCAACGTCGTTAAGTGGTCAACGTGCATTGAAGGTGCATGGATGGCCCTTGCCCGCATCAAGACGTACTGGGCGAAGATGAAGGCCACTGATATTGCAGCAAAGAGTCCACCCGAGGGCAAGGACCATCACACACCGGAGCATTATTTTGAGGATGTCCTTGAGGGTGCCTGTTTAATAGACGGTCAGTGCTCGAAGGATATGATATTCGAGTGATTGTACCGAAATTGTAAAAATAATATTATGATATTTCATAGGCTATGCTTTTTGCCTAAAAGTTTTGGTTCCTCCTGTGCGGCCGTTTTTTTGTATAATCTGAAAGTTTACGAGTCGTCGACTTCAGCCCCCTCGCATATAATACGGGGGTGTTCGTAAAAGCAATTGATCACTCTTGACCCAACGTCTTGGTCCATGAAGGAGGTGTCAATTCGGCAAACTAGGCAATCGGACTATAGGGCTTTAACACTTTCACTTAGCCATAGGAGTTTGACGGTGGGTCTACGATATAGCCCCTGGTATGTACACGGTTATCCGAATACAATGTGTTACATCGGTGACCAGAAAATGGTCCTTCATGTAATACGGAAGGAATCGCGAAAGATTCTGATAAGTCATCGAGTGGTTGACCAGCTCTCGCCACATCATGACAGTCAGTTTTCGGCTTTCTCTACTAAGGTGCATGACCAGATGAACCGGACACACAATCGCAGTAGTTCTCCCTTTACTACCTTAGCTGATAGGGCGGAACGTAAGTAGTAAGCACAGGAGTCGGGCAACCCAACTATTGACCAAAGACATGATTCAGAGTTGATGAATATAAGGCCAAACTCGTGACGCCGAAGTATGCTATAGAGCTGTTCGGACTTGTCGGTGACTCGTATGTTGCCATATCGAGCCCCTGGCAATTTGTGCCGAGGTGCGTGCGTGAAACAACCGAAGAAGCACGATTCAGTTCTTAGAAAAAAACAAATACTGAATAAGTACTATGTTCACTAGAATCTGATTGACATGTCAAATGCAATCTTTCAGATTATAACGCCACTACCCGGACTATTTAACATGTCGGGAGTCGAAGGATGAGGAAAAAGGCACTTTATAGGTTTGAAATAAAGAGTGCGGTCTACAAAAAATTATTTGGACATCCTGTCGCACGTCTGCATTGTCTTGCCTCAGCGAAAGAACTCCTTGGCAGGAATAGCCTTTTGTTATCTGTACGAATCCGAACTCAGGAAGAGTCCGCAAGATGACCAGGCTTTGAGTCACCTGTGGTAAAATATAGAAAATAGTTAGAAAAAAGGGGAAAACGATATGGGAGTGCAGACCGCATTGTAGGCCTGTCCGTATTGTGTCTCCGTCGATGACCAAGGTGTTTTAAGTGCATAATTATGTATGCGCGGTACAAACTTCGCCTCTATATGAGGCGAACGACGGAGGATGAACTGCTAATCCAACTCTGAGATTGATCGGTCCTGTTTGATAGAGACCGGCGGCTTGATGGCTGATGAGATACGCGGCTTGATGAGGCCACTTTGTACTTCGGCTGCAGTAGTCGTACTATGCTCCTTTGTACGGAGGGTGTGTTTCGTGTTTCCGTTTATCGTGACGACGCCGTGTGGACCGGGCATCTCAAGCTTTAGATAAGCATAGTGTGGGACCGCATTAAAACGAGCAAAAGCGGTACGCCCGAGCAGTGCATGGTAGCTACTGCAGAACGGGACAATATCGAAGGTCAAGCCCTCGCTTCGGAAGTTGTTCGGCGAGCTGAAAACGACTTCCAATGTAATTGAACCCGTGCAGCGAGCTTCTATGCCGGGTACTGCTCCCTTGAAGGTAGTTGTGGTCAGCTTGATTCTTGAAGGATCAATGCCCATTTTGCGGACAGTGTCTTGGTAGAGTAGATTGAGGCTACTGCCCCCGTCCATAAGGACTTTCGTGAGATGGAACCCGTCGATAATTGGGTCGAGGACCAGAGCTACCGAACCTTCGTGATGGATACTGGCTGGGTGGTCTTTGCGATCATAAGTGATAGGGCATGCCGCCTATTGGCTAAATTTTGGGGCGACCGGCTCTATGGCATGGGCGTCCCGTACTGCGCATTTGTGCTTCCCTGTAGGGATGTGCGTCACGTATACCATGTTTATTGCTTTTACTTTGGGGGAAATTGCTTCTGACACCTGGTGTTCGGTTGGCGAGTCTCTTCATCGTCGCTGTCACTGGGTGGCCCCATCCCCTTGTGTTCGGCATTAAGCTTACCGGCTTGTTTGAAGACCCAACAACTTCTATTGGTATGATTGGCTGGTTTATCGGGGGTGCCATGAATTTGGCAGGGCCGGTCCAGTATCTTTCCTAAATTGGATGGTCCGTCTCTGTTTGCCTTGAATGGCTTTTTCCATTGACCGGGTTTGGAGCCGCTGAATCCAGCGTTGACCGCCATGTCTTGCGTTCCTTCATTATTATTTTGATGCTTGTGTTTATTGCGTCATGGCTTGCCGTTGCCGTCTCGAACTTCGGAAGTGTCCGGATCACTGGTGTTGTTGCTTCTACGAGTGAGCCAGCTGTCTTCTCCCACGCAAAAGCGGGTCATCAAAGTGGTAAGGGCTGCCATGGATTTTGGCTTTTCTTGACCAAGGTGGCGGGCAAGCCACTCGTCTCGGACGCTATGTTTAAAGGATGCAAGGGCTTCAACGTCCGAACAATCGACAATTTGGTTCTTTTTAATTAAGAACCTAGTCCAGAGCTTCGTGGCTAACTCCCCGGGCTGCTGGATAATGTGACTTAGGTCATCGGCATCCGGAGGCCGGACATATGTACCTTGGAAATTATCGCAGAAGGCGTCTTCCAAGTCCTTCCAGCTGCCAATGGAATTTTCGCGCAGGCTGTTCAACCAGTGCCGAGCTGGCCCCTTGAGTTTAGTGGGAGGTATTTGATGGCATGAAGATTATCACCACGGGCCATAGGAAAATGGAGAAGAAAATCTTCGATCCATACCGCGGGGTCTGTTGTCCTATCATATGATTCAATGTTCACGGGTTTAAACCCTTCTGGGAATTCATGCTCCATTACTTCATCAGTGAAGCAAAGGGGGTGTGCGGCACCTCTATATCGGGCTGGGTCGCGACGTAGTTCAGATGGAGTCCGTCCGCGGTTTTCGGCCCGGACGTGATTGTGCTTGTCATGTTCGGCTTGATAGCTGTTGTCGCGCGTCGGGGCATGCCCTCGCGAGCCGTAGATCGATCTGGCCAGACCTGCTTTATTCTTCAGGTCCTGCCGCAGGTCATATGTGTATCCCTGAACGGTTGTGTCTCTACCTTTACAGTGAGATAGTATGGGCCGGTGTTCGGCTTGAGTTGCCGCTTTGTCCTGGCCACGTGGTGGTCAGTCAGCCACATTACGCGCTGATGGTACGGGCTCCCATGCCTCGTCATCGAATTAAGGTAGCAATTTGCGCTTCGGGTAACTTTTGGTTTGGCGCTCAAGGCCGTATTCCTCGGCTGCCAGGACATCAGTCAATCTGTCGTTCAGCAGATCTTGATCAGCTTGAAGCTACTGCTACTTCTTTTTCAGGCTCCTTGCAGTGGCTATTAGCCGGCGCTTAAAGCGCTCCTGCTCGAGAGCTTCCTCAGGCACGATAAAATCCTCGTTGCCGAGGCTCACCTCATCCTCGGAGAGCGGAAGATAGTTACTGTCCTCTGAGTCTTTGTTTACGGCCTGTTTATCAGGACTAACTTGCCCATCCTCCCGATCGTCTTGTCTAGAGTTTTGCTCAACGGGGTTTTCTTGGTCTTCGACATTATCCGGAGTATTGTTGTCTCTCGTGCCGGTATTGCTATCTTTGCTGCGGCGTGATTTAGAGTGGTGCCATCGGTGCTTTGGTTGTATCTCGGGATGTTCATCCTCTACTGGATTTTTCTCATTATCATTGTCACCCTCCTTGGGTGTATCCACCATGTACACATCATACGAAGAGTTGGCCGTCCAGTGTCCGATAAACAGCGGGTTTTGGGCCTCCTCTTCTCTGGCATCGCCGTCCATACCGTTGATGTTTTCGGAGTCATAATCGAGCATGTCTGTTAAGTCCTCGAAAGTGGCTATAAAGTGGGCGGTCGGTGGGATGTAGAATTCCCTGCTCTCAGCCCCTAGTCCGGGTTGGGCGTAGTTCGGACGTTGCTCCTCTGTAATCACGAGGGACCACATCAAGTCCAGAGCCTCGCTTAAAGGCGAGGTTTGTCGAGAGAGAAAAGAGTCATTGGAGCATGGCGGGAAGGGAATTCCTTGGCTGAGCTCACACGATGCTGACTCCAAGAGTTCGGAGCCAGTGTACGGGGAAGAGTCCGGCTTGGTGATGGTTGCCGGCGACACTGCTTCCTCCGGTTCTCCAGTACTGGGCCTAGTGGCCACAGATAGTCAGGTGGGTTTAGAAATCCTGTCTTCGGACCTAGCGATATGCTCTGGATCTAAGGCCAAAGCGGAGATTGAGGGCGCGAATCCTTGGAAGATCAAGTCTCCTCGGATATCCGCGACATAATCCAAGTTTCCAAAACTAATCTAGTGACCTGGGGCATAGCTGTCGATCTGCTCTAGATGGCCAAGCGAGTTGGCCCGCAGTGCGAAGCCGCCGAATACGAAGATCTGGCCGGGGAGAAAAACCTCCCCTAGGGCAGCATCGTTGTATATGATCGATGGAGCCACCGAACCTTCTGGTGACGACACAGTGGAACTCTCAATGAAAGCACCAATGTCGGTGTCAAAACCGGCGGATCTCGGGTAGGGGGTCCCGAACTGTGCGTCTAAGGTTGATGGTAACAGGAGACAGGACACGAAGTTTTACCCAGGTTCGGGCCCTCTTGATGGAGGTAATACCCTACGTCCTGCTTGATTGATATTGATGAGTATGGGAGTTACAAGAGTTGATCTACCACCAGATCGTAATGGCTAAAACCCTAGAAGTCTAGCCTGTATGATTATGATTGCCTCTATGGACTAAACCCTCCGGTTTATATAGACAGTGGAGGGGGGTTGGGTTGTACAAAGTTGGTTACAGAAAAGGAATCCTCATATCCGAACGCCAGGCTTGCCATCCACGCCAAGGTGAGTCCCATCCGGACACGGGAGAGAGTCTTCTATTTTGTATCTTCACGGCCCATCAGTCCGGCCCATGTCAAACAGGTCGGACACCCGAGGACCCCTTAATCCAAGACTCCCTCAATAGGATTCTCCAAAAGTCTGTATAAAACCATATGCTTTGATCACACTATCAAAGCGTATATTCCAACTCCGAGAGGCTTGCACCAGTCCATAAATGGATCTCTGGAGCTTGCACACTTTGTTAGCACCTTTTGGATCGACAAAACTTTTTGGTTGCATAATATACAACTCTTCTTGAACATATCCATTAAGGATTGCAGTTTTGACATCCATTTGCCAAATTACATAAACATAAAATGCAGTAATTACTAACATGATTCGGACAGACTTAAGCATCGCTATGGGTGAGAAGGTCTCATCGTAGTCAACTCCTTGAACTTGTTGAAAACCTTTCGCAACAAGTTGAGCTTTGTAAACAGTAACATTACCGTCGGCGTCAGTCTTCTTCTTGAAGATCCATTTATTCTCTATTGCTTGCCGATCATCGGGCAAGTCAACCAAAGTCCACACTTTGTTCTCATACATGGATCCCATCTCAGATTTCATGGCCTTAAGCCATTTTGTGGAATCTGGGCTCATCATCGCTTCCTCATAGTTCGTAGGTTCGTCATGGTCAAGTAACATGACCTCCAGAACATGATTACCGTACCACTCTGGTGCGAATCGTACTCTGGTTGACCTACGAGGTTCAATAGTAACTTGATCAGAAGTTTCATGATCATCATCATTAGCTTCCTCACTAATTGGTGTAGGAGTCACTGGAACTAATTTCTGTGATGAACTACTTTCCAATTCGGGAGAAGGTACAATTACCTCATCAAGTTCTACTTTCCTCCCACTCACTTCTTTCGAGCGAAACTCCTTATCTAGAAAGGATCCATTCTTAGCAACGAATATATTGGCTTCGGATCTATGATAGAAGGTGTACCTAACAGTTTCCTTTGGGTATCCTATGAAGACACATTTCTCCGATCTGGTTTCGAGCTTATCAGGTTGAAGCTTTTTCACATAAGCATCGCAGCCCCAAACTTTAAGAAACGACATCTTAGGTTTCTTTCCAAACCACAGTTCATATGGTGTCGTCTCAACGGATTTAGATGGTGCCCTATTTAACGTGAATGCAGTCGTCTCTAAAGCATAACCCCAAAACGATAGTGATAAATCAGTAAGATACATCATAGATTGCACCATATCTAATAAAGTACGGTTACGACGTTCGAACACACCATTACGTTGTGGCGTTCCTGGTGGCATGAGTTGCGAAACTATTCCACATTGCTTCAAATGAAGACCAAACTCATAACTCAAATATTCACCTCCATGATCAGATCATAGAAACTTTATTTTCTTGTTACGATGATTTTCCACTTCACTATGAAATCCTTTGAACTTTTCAAATGTTTTAGACTTATGTTTCATTAAGTAGATATACCCATATCTGCTCAAATCATCTGTGAAGGTCAGAAAATAATGATACCTGCCGCGAGCCTCAACACTCATCGGAGTGCATATATCAGTATGCATTCTTTCCAATAAGTCATTTGCTCTCTCCATTGTTCCGGAGAACGGAGTCTCAGTCATCTTGCCCATGAGGCATGGTTCGCAAGCATCAAGTGATTCATAATCAAGAGATTCCGAAAGCCCATCGGCATGGAGTTTCTTCATGCGCTTTACACCAATATGACCTAAACGGCAATGCCACAAATAAGTTGCACTATCATTATTAACCTTGCATCTTTTGGCTTCAATATTATGAATATGTGTATCACTACAATCGAGATTCAACAAAAATAGACCACTCATAAAGGGTGCATGACCATAAAAGATATTACTCATATAAATAGAACAACCATTATTCTCTGGTTTAAATGAATAACCGTCTCGCATCAAACAAGATCCAGATACAATGTTTATGCCCAATGCTGGCACCAAATAACAATTATTTGTTGGGGAACGTAGCAGAAATTCAAAATTTTCCTACGTGTCACCAAGATCTATCTATGGAGAGACCAGCAACGAGTAGAAAGAGAATGCATCTACATACCCTTGTAGATCGCTAAGCGGAAGCGTTCAAGAGAACGGGGTTGAAGGAGTCGTACTCGTCGTGATCCAAATCACCGGAGATCCTAGTGCCGAACGGACGGCACCTCCGCGTTCAACACACGTACAGCCCGGTGACGTCTCCCATGCCTTGATCCAGCAAGGAGAGAGGGAGAGGTTGAGGAAGACTCCGTCCAGCAGCAGCACAACGGCATGGTGGTGGTGGAGGAGCGTGGCAATCCTGCAGGGCTTCGCCAAGCACCGCGAGAGAGGAGGAGCACTTGGGAGAGGGAGGGCTGCGCCAGGGGCAAGGGTGAAGCTCCCATGCGCCTCCCCACTATATATAGGGGTGGAGGGGGCTGGTTTCTTGCCCTCCAAGTCCATTGGGGTGTTGGCAAAGGTGGGAGGAAAGAAATCCCATCATTTCCTTCCCCACCGATTGGTATCCCCCCTTTTTAGGGATCTTGATCTTATCCCTTTGGGATATGATCTTATTCCTTCTAAGGGGGGATCTTGGTGCGCCTTGACCAGGGGTGTGGGGCCTTTCCCCCACTACCCACGTTCATGTGGGTCCCCCCATGCAGGTGGGCCCCACTCCGGAACCTTCTAGAACCTTCCCGGTACAATGCCGAAAAATCCCGAACATTTTCCAGTGGCCAAAATAGGACTTCCCATATATAAATCTTTACCTCCGGACCATTCCGGAACTCCTCGTGACGTCCGGGATCTCATCCGGGACTCTGAACAACATTCGGTAACCACATACAAGCTTCCTTTATAACCCTAGCGTCATCGAACCTTAAGTGTGTAGACCCTACGGGTTCGGGAGACATGCAGACATGACCGAGACGTTCTCCGGTCAATAACCAACAGCGGGATCTGGATACCCATGATGGCTCCCACATGTTCCACGATGATCTCATCGGATGAACCACGATGTCAAGGACTTAATCAATCCCGTATTCAATTCCCTTTGTCTATCGGTATGTTACTTGCCCGAGATTCGATCGTCGGTATCCAATACCTTGTTCAATCTCGTTACCGGCAAGTCACTTTACTCGTTCCGTAACACATCATCCCGTGATCAACTCCTTGGTCACATTGCGCATATGATGATGTCCTACCGAGTGGGCCCAGAGATACCTCTCCGTTTACACGGAGTGACAAATCCCAGTCTCGATCCGCATAAAACAATAGATACTTTCAGAGATACCTGTAGTGCACCTTTATAGTCACCCAGTTACGTTGTGACGTTTGATACACCCAAAGCACTCCTACGGTATCCAGGAGTTACACGCTCTCATGGTCAAAGGAAGAGATACTTCACATTGGCAAAGCTCTAGCAAACGAACTACACGATCTTTGTGCTATGCTTAGGATTGGGTCTTGTCCATCACATCATTCTCCTAATGATGTGATCCCGTTATCAACGACATCCAATGTCCATAGCCAGGAAACCATGACTATCTATTGATCACAACGAGCTAGTCAACTAGAGGCTCACTAGGGACATATTGTGGTCTATGTATTCACACGTGTATTACGATTTCCGGATAATACAGTTATAGCATGAATAAAAGACAATTATCATGAACAAGGAAATATAATAATAATACTTTTATTATTGCCTCTAGGGCATATTTCCAACAGTCTCCCACTTGCACTAGAGTCAATAATCTAGTTCACATCGCCATGTGATTAACACTCACAGGTCACATCGCCATGTGACTAATACCCAAGAGTTTACTAGAGTCAGTAGTCTAGTTCATATCACTATGTGATTAACACTCAATGAGTTTTATGTTTGATCATGTTGCTTGTGAGAGAGGTTTTAGTCAACGGGTCTGAACCTTTCAGATCCGTGTGTGCTTTACAAATCTCTATGTCATCTCCTAGATGCAGCTACCACGCTCTATTTGGAGCTATTCCAAACAACTGTTCTACTTGGAGCTATTCTAAATTATTGCTCCATTATATGTATCCGGTCTCTCTACTCAGAGCTATCCGGATAGGTGTCAAGCTTGCATCGTCGTAACCTTTACGACGAACTCTTTTACCACCTCCATAATCGAGAAAATTCCTTAGTCCACTAGTTACTAAGGATAACTTTGACCACTGTCCTGTGAGCCATTCTTGGATCACTCTTGTACCCCTTGACTGACTCATGGCAAGGCACACTTCAGGTGCGGTACACAGCATAGCATACTGAAGAGCCTACGTCTTAAGCATAGGGGACGACCTTCGTCCTTTCTCTCTATTCTGCCGTGGTCGAGCTTTAAGTCTTAACTTCGTACCTTACAACTCAGGCAAGAACTCCTTCTTTGACTGGTCCATCTTGAACACCTTCAAGATCATGTCAAGGTATGTGCTCATTTGAAAGTATTATTAAGCATTTTGATCTATCTTATAGATCTTGATGCTCAATGTTCAAGTAGCTTGATCCAGGTTTTCTATTGAAAACACCTTTCAAATAACCCTATATGCTTTCTAGAAATTCTACATCATTTCTGATCATCAATATGTCAACAACATATACTCATCAGAAATTCTATAGTGCTCCCACTCACTTCTTTGGAAATACAAGTTTCTCATAAACTTTGTATATACCAAAATCTTTGATCATCATCAAAGCATACATTCCAACTCCGAGATGCTCACTCCAGTCCTTAGAAGGATTGCTGGAGTTTTGCATACTTATTAGCATCTTTCGGGATTGACAAAACCTTCCGGTTGTATCACATACAACCTTTCCTCAAGAAAATCGTCGAGGAAACAATGTTTTGACATCCTATCTGCAAGATTTCATAAATAATGCAGTAATCGCTAATATAATTCCAACAGACTCTTAGCATTGCTACGAGTGAGAAAGTCTCACCGTAGTCAACTCCTTGAACTTGTCAGAAAACATCTTAACGACAAGTTGAGCTTTCTTAATGGTGACATTTACCATTATCGTCCGCCTTCCTTTTAAAATCCATATGTACCTAACAGCCTTACGACCATCAAGTAGTTCTTCCAAAGTCTACACTTCGTTTTCGTACATGGATCCTCTCTCGGATTTTATGGCCTTGAGCCATTTATCGGAATCCAGGCCCACCATCGCTTCTCCATAGCTCGTAGGTTCATTGTTGTCTAGCAACATGACTTCCAAGACAGGATTACGTACCACTCTGAAGTAGTACGCATCCTTGTCATCCCACGAGGTTTGGGAGTGACTTGATCCGAAGTCTCATGATCAATATCATAAGCTTCCACTTCAATTGGTGTAGGTGACACAGGAACAACTTCCTGTGCCCTGCTACACACTGGTTGAAGTGATGGTTCAATAACCATATCAAGTCTCCACCATCCTCCCACTCAACTCTTTCGAGAGAAACCTTTCCTCGAGAAAGGACCCGATTCAAGAAACAATCCATATTGCTTTCGGATCTGAATTAGGAGGTATACCCAACTGTTTTGGGTGTCCTATGAAGATGCATTTTATCCGCTTTGGGTTCGAGCTTATCAATCCTGAAACTTATTCACATAAGCGTCGCAGCCCCAAACATTTAAGAAACGACAACTTAGGTTTCTCTAAACCATAATTCATACGGTGTCATCTCAACGGAATTATGTGGTGCCCTATTTAAAGTGAATGTGGTTGTCTCTAATGCCTAACCCATGGACAATAGTGGTAATTCGATAAGAGACATCATGGTATGCATCATATCCAATAGGGTGCAACTATGATGTTCGGACACACCATCATACTACGGTGTTCCAGGCGGTATTTATTGTGAAACAATTTCCACAATGTCTTAATTGTGTGCCAAAACTCGTAACTCAGATATTCATCTCTATGATCATATCATAGATATTTTTATCCTCTTATCACGACGATCTTCCAACTTCACACTGAAATTACTTGAACCTTTCAATAATTCAGACTCGTGATTCATCAAGTAAATATACTCAACATCTACTCAAATCATCTGTGAAGTAAGAACATAACAATATTCACTGCATGCCTCAGCACTCATTGGACTGCACACATCAAAATGTGTTACTTCCAACGAGTTGCTATCTTGTTCCACTTTACTAAAAGTGAGGCTTTTCAGTCATCTTGTCCATGTGGTATGATTTGCATATCTCAAGTGATTCAAAATCAAGTGAGTCCAAACGATCCATTTGCATGGAGCTTCTTCATGCATATATACCAATAGACATGGTTCGCATGTCTCAAACTTTTCAAAAATGAGTGAGTCCAAAGATCCATCAACATGGAGCTTCTTCATGCGTTTTATACCATTATGACTTACATGGCAGTGCCACAAGTAAGTGTTACTATCATTACTATCTTATATCTTTTGGCATGAAAATGTGTATCCCTATGATCAAGATTCAATAAACCATTCCTTTAGGTGCAAGAGCACTTATTCAGGTTTAATACTAATCTTGATGGTAGAGGGAGCGTGCGATGTTAGATCACATCAAACTTGGAAACACTTCCAACACATATCGTCAGCTCACCTTTAGCTAGTCTCCGTTTCATTCCGTAGCTTTTATTTCGAGTTACTAACACTTAGCAACCGAACCGGTATCTAATACCCTGGTGCTACTAGGAGTACTAGTAAAGTACACATTAACATAATGTATATCCAATATACTTCTATCGACCTTGCCAGCCTTCTCATCTACCAAGTATCTAGGGTAATCCTGCTCCAGTGGTTGTTCCCCTTATTACAGAAGCACTTAGTCTCGGGTTTGGGTTCAACCTCGGGTTTCTTCATTGGTGCAGCAGCTGATTTGCCGTTTCATGAAGTATCCCTTCTTTCCCTTGCCCTTCTTGAAACTAGTGGTTTCATCAACCATCAACAATTGATGCTCCTTCTTGATTTCTACTTTCGCGATGTCAAACAACGCGAATACCTCAAGGATCATCATCTCTATCCTTGATATGTTATAGTTCATCACGAAGCTCTAGCAGCTTGGTGGCAATGACTTTGGGGAAACATCACTATCTCATCTGGAAGATCAACTCCCACTCGATTCAAGTGATTGTTGCACTCAGACAATCTGAGCACAAGCTCAACGATTGAGCTTTTCTCCCTTAGTTTGCAGGCTAAGAAAATCGTCGGAGGTCTTATACCTCTTGACATGGGCACGAGCCTGAAATCCCAATTTCAGCCCTCAAAACATCTCATATGTTTCGTGATGTTTCAAAAACATCTTTGGTGCCTCAATTCTAAACCGTTTAACTGAACTATCACGTAGTTATCAAAACGTGTATGTCAGATGTTCGCAACATCCACAGACAACGTTCGAGGTTCAACACACTGAGCAGTGCATTAAGGACATAAGCTTTCTATTGTCCGCATAATCGCTACTTTCAACTTTCAACTATATTTTCTCTAGGAACATATCTAAAACAGTAGAACTAAAGCGCGAGCTACGACATAATTTGCAAAATCCTTTTGACTATGTTCAGGATAATTAAGTTCATCTTATGAACTCCCACTCAGATAGACATCCCTCTGGTCATCTAGTGATTACATGATCCGAGTAAACTAGGCCGTGTCCGATCATCACGTGAGACGGACTAGTCATCATCGGTGAACATCTTCATGTTGATCGTATCTACTATACGACTCATGCTCGACCTTTCGGTCTCTGTGTTCCGAGGCCATGTCTGCACATGCTAGGCTCGTCAAGTTAACCCTAAGTGTTTTCGCTGTGTAAAACTGTCTTACACCCGTTGTATGTGAACGTAAGAATCCATCACACCCGATCATCACGTGGTGCTTAGAAGCGACGAACTGTAGCAACGGTGCACAGTTAGGGGAGAACACTTCTTGAAATTTTGTAAGGGATCATCTTATTTACTACCGTCTTCCTAAGTAAACAAGATGCATAAACATGATAAACATAACATGCAATCAAATAGTGACATGATATGGCCAATATCACTTTGCTCCTTTTGATCTTCATCTTCGGGGCTCCATGATCATCATCGTCACCGGCATGACACCATGATCTCCATCATCATGATCTCCATCATCGTGTCTTCATGAAGTTGTTACGCCAACGACTACTTCTACTTCTATGGCTAACGCGTTTAGCAATAAAGTAAAGTAATTTACATGGCGTTGTTCAATGACACGCAGGTCATACAATAAATAAAGACAACTCCTATGGCTCCTGACGGTTGTCATACTCATCGACATGCAAGTCGTGAATCCTATTACAAGAACATGATCAATCTCATACATCACATATTATTCACCACATTCTTGTTGGCCATATCACATCACAAAGCATACCCTGCAAAAACAAGTTAGACGTCCTCTAATTGTTGTTTGCATGTTTTACGTGGCTGCTATGGGTTTCTAGCAAGAACGTTTCTTACCTACGCAAAACCACAACGTGATATGCCAATTGCTATTTACCCTTCATAAGGACCTTTTCATCGAATCCGTTCCGACTAAAGTGGGAGAGACTGGCACCCGCTAGCCACCTTATGCACCAAGTGCATGTCAATCGGTGGAACCTGTCTCACGTAAGAGTATGTGTAAGGTCGGTCCGGGCCGCTTCATCCCACAATACCGTCGAAACAAGATTGGACTAGTAACGGTAAGCATATTGAACAAAATCAACGCCCACAACTACTTTGTGTTCTACTCGTGCAAAGAATCTACGCAATAGACCTAGCTCATGATGCCACTTTTGGGGAACGTAGCAGAAATTCAAAATTTTCCTACGTGTCACCAAGATCTATCTATGGAGAGACCAGCAACGAGTAGAAAGAGAATGCATCTACATACCCTTGTAGATCGCTAAGCGGAAGCGTTCAAGAGAACGGGGTTGAAGGAGTCGTACTCGTCGTGATCCAAATCACCGGAGATCCTAGTGCCGAGTGGACGGCACCTCCGCGTTCAACACACGTACAGCCCGGTGACGTCTCCCATGCCTTGATCCAGCAAGGAGAGAGGGAGAGGTTGAGGAAGACTCTGTCCAGCAGTAGCACAACGGCGTGGTGGTGGTGGAGGAGCGTGGCAATCCTGCAGGGCTTCGCCAAGCACCGCGAGAGAGGAGGAGCACTTGGGAGAGGGAGGGCTGCGCCAGGGGCAAGGGTGAAGCTCCCATGCGCCTCCCCACTATATATAGGGGTGGAGGGGGCTGGTTTCTTGCCCTCCAAGTCCATTGGGGCGTTGGCAAAGGTGGGAGGAAAGAAATCCCATCATTTCCTTCTCCACCGATTGGTATCCCCCCTTTTTAGGGATCTTGATCTTATCCCTTTGGGATATGATCTTATTCCTTCTAAGGGGGGATCTTGGTGCGCCTTGACCAGGGGTGTGGGGCCTTTCCCCCACTACCCACGTTCATGTGGGTCCCCCAATGCAGGTGGGCCCCACTCCGGAACCTTCTAGAACCTTCCCGGTACAATACCGAAAAATCCCGAACATTTTCCAGTGGCCAAAATAGGACTTCCCATATATAAATCTTTACCTCCGGACCATTCCGGAACTCCTCGTGACGTCCGGGATCTCATCCGGGACTCCGAACAACATTCGGTAACCACATACAAGCTTCCTTTATAACCCTAGCGTCATTGAACCTTAAGTGTGTAGACCCTACGGGTTCGGGAGACATGCAGACATGACCGAGACGTTCTCCGGTCAATAACCAACAGCGGGATCTGGATACCCATGATGGCTCCCACATGTTCCACGATGATCTCATCGGATGAACCACGATGTCAAGGACTTAATCAATCCCGTATTCAATTCCCTTTGTCTATCGGTATGTTACTTGCCCGAGATTCGATCGTCGGTATCCAATACCTTGTTCAATCTCGTTACCGGCAAGTCACTTTACTCGTTCCGTAACACATCATCCCGTGATAAACTCCTTGGTCACATTGCGCATATGATGATGTCCTACCGAGTGGGCCCAGAGATACCTCTCCGTTTACACGGAGTGACAAATCCCAGTCTCGATCCGCATAAAACAATAGATACTTTCGGAGATACCTGTAGTGCACCTTTATAGTCACCCAGTTACGTTGTGACGTTTGATACACCCAAAGCACTCCTACGGTATCCAGGAGTTACACGCTCTCATGGTCAAAGGAAGAGATACTTGACATTGGCAAAGCTCTAGCAAACGAACTACACGATCTTTGTGCTATGCTTAGGATTGGGTCTTGTCCATCACATCATTCTCCTAATGATGTGATCCCGTTATCAACGACATCCAATGTCCATAGCCAGGAAACCATGACTATCTATTGATCACAATGAGCTAGTCAACTAGAGGCTCACTAGGGACATATTGTGGTCTATGTATTCACACGTGTATTACGATTTCCGGATAATACAGTTATAGCATGAATAAAAGACAATTATCATGAACAAGGAAATATAATAATAATACTTTTATTATTGCCTCTAGGGCATATTTCCAACATTATTTAGGTCTAAAACTAATCCCGGCGGTAGATGTAGAGATAGCGTGCCGACGGCGATCACATCGACATTGGAACCATTCCCACGCACATCGTCACCTTGTCCTTAGCCAATCTTCGTTTAATCTGTAGCCCCTGTTTTGAGTTGCAAATATGAGCAACAAAACCAGTGTCAAATACCCAGGGGCTACTACGAGCATTAGTAAGGTACACATCAATAACATGTATATCAAATATACCTTTCACTTTGACATCCTTCTTATCCGCCAAATACTTGGGGCAGTTCTGCTTCCAGTGACCAGTCCCTTTGCAGTAGAAGCACTCGGTCTCAGGCTTAGGTCCATACTTGGGCTTCTTCCCTTGAGCGGCAACTGGCTTGTTGTTCTTCATGAAGTTCCCCTTCTTCCCTTTGCCCTTTTTCTTGAAACTAGTGGTCTTGTTCACCATCAACACTTGATGCTCCTTCTTGATTTCTACCTCCACAGCCTTTAGCATCGCGAAGAGCTCGGGAATTGTCTTTTCCATCCCTTGCATATTATAGTTCATCCCGAAGCCTTTATAGCTTGCTGGCAGTGATTGAAGAACTCTGTCAATCACACTATCATCAGGAAGATTAACTCCCAGCTGAGTCAAGTGGTTGTGGTACCCAAACATTCTGAGTATGTGTTCACTGACAGAACTATTCTCCTCCGTTTTGCAGCTATAGAACTTGTTGGAGACTTCATATCTCTCAAGTCGGGCATTTGCTTGAAATATTAACTTCAACTCCTGGAACATCTCATATGCTCCATGATGTTCAAAACGTCTTTGAATTCCCGATTCTAAGCCATAAAGCATGGCATAGTGAACTATCGAGTAGTCATCGGCTTTGCTCTGCCAGATGTTCATAACGTCCAGGGTTGCTCCTGCAGCGGGTCTTGCACCTAGCGGTGCTTCCAGGACATAATTCTTCTGTGCATCAATGAGGATAATCCTCAAGTTACAGACCCAGTCCATGTAGTTGCTACCATCATCTTTCAACTTAGCTCTCTCTAGGAACGCATTAAAATTCAAGGGAACGGTAGCACAAGCCATTGATCTACAACAACATAGACATGCAAATACTATCAGGTAGTAAGTTCATGATAACTTAAAGTTCAATTAATCATATTACTTAAGAACTCCCCCTTAGATAGGCATCCCTCTAGTCATCTAAATGATCACGTGATGCATATCAACTAAACCATGTCTGATCATCATGTGAGACGGAGAAGTTTTCAATGGTGAACATCATTATGTTGATCATATCTACTATATGATTCACGTTTGACCTTTCGGTCTCAGTGTTCCGAGGCCATATCTGCATATGCTAGGCTTGTAAAGTTTAACCCAAGTATTCTGCATGTGCAAAACTGGCTTGCACCCGTTGTATGTGAACATAGAGCTTATCACACCCGATCATCATGTGGTGTCTCGGCACGACGAACTGTAGCAACAGTGCATACTCAGGGAGAACACTTCTACCTTGAAATTTAGTGATGGATTATCTTATAATGCTACCGTCATACTAAGCAAAATAAGATGCATAAAGGATAAACATCACATGCAATCAAAATATGTGACATGATATGGCCATCATCATCTTGTGCCTTTGATCTCCACCTCCAAAGCACCATCATGATCTCCATCATCACCGGCTTGACACCATGATCTCCATCGTAGCATCGTTGTCGTTTGGCCAACTATTGCTTCTACGACTATCGCTACCGCTTAGTGATAAAGTAAAGCAATTACATGGCGATTGCATTTCATACAATAAAGCGACAACCATAAGGCTCCTGCCAGTTGCCGATAAATTTTACAAAACATGATCATCTCATACAACAATTTATATCTCATCACGTCTTGACCATATCACATCACAACGTGCCCTGCAAAAACAAGTTAGACGTCCTCTACTTTATTGTTGCGAGTTTTACGTGGCTGCTACGGGCTTCTAGCAAGAACCGTTCTTACCTACGCATCAAAACCACAATGATTTTTCGTCAAGTGTGCTATTTTAACCTTCAACAAGGACCGGCCATAGTCAAACTCGATTCAACTAAAGTTGGAGAAACTGACACCCGCCAGCCACCTGTGTGCGAAGCACGTCGGTAGAACCAGTCTCATGAACGTGGTCATGTAATGTCGGTCCGGGCCGCTTCATCCAACAATATCACAGAATCAAAGTAAGACGTTGGTGGTAAGCAGTATGGCTATTATTGCCTGCAACTCTTTGTGTTCTACTCGTGCATATAACATCTACGCATAAACCTGGCTCGGATGCCATTGCTGGGAAACGTAGTAATTCAAAAATATTCCTATGATCACGCAAGATCTAACTAGGAGATGCATAGCAATGAGAGGGGTGTTGGGTAACGTAGCAGAATTTTAAATGGAACCATTCCCGATGTGCATTGTCACCTCGTCTTTCGCCAGTCTCCGCTTATTCCGTAGCTCCTGCTTTGAGTTACAAATGTGAGCAACCGCACCGGTATCAAATACCCAGGAGCTACAACGAGTACTGGTAAGGTACACATCAATTACATGTATATCACACATACCTTTAGTGTTGCCGGCCTTCTTGTCCGCTAAGTATTTGGGGCAGTTCCGCTTCCAGTGACCACTTCCCTTGCAATAAAAACACTCAGTCTCAGGCTTGGGTCCATTCTTTGACTTCTTCCTAGTAGCTTGCTTACCGGGCGCGGCAACTCCTTTGCCGTCCTTCTTGAAGTTCTTTTTACCCTTGCCTTTCTTGAACTTAGTGGTTTTATTCACCATCAACACTTGATGTTCCTTTTTGATTTCCACCTCCGCTGATTTCAGCATTGAATATACCTCAGGAATGGTCTTTTCCATCCCCTGCATATCGAAGTTCATCACAAAGCACGTGTATCTCGGTGGAAGCGACTGAAGGATTATGTCGATGACAGCGTCATCCGGGAGATTAACTCCCAGCCGAGTCAAGCGGTTATGCAACCCAGACATTTTGAGTATGTGCTCACTGACAGAACTATTTTCCTCCATCTTACAACTGAAGAACTTGTCGGAGACTTCATATCTCTCGACCCGGGCATGAGCTTGGAAAACCATTTTCAGCTCTTCGAACATCTCATATGCTCTATGTCGCTCAAAACGCTTTTGGAGCCCCGGTTCTAAGCTGTAAAGCATGCCACACTGAACGAGGGAGTAATCATCAGCACGTGACTGCCAAGCGTTCATAACGTCTTGGTTCTCTGGGATGGGTGCGTCACCTAGCGGTGCTTCTAGGACATAATCTTTCTTGGCAGCTATGAGGATGATCCACAGGTTCCGGACCCAGTCCGTATAGTTGCTGCCATCATCTTTCAGCTTGGTTTTCTCTACGAACGCGTTGAAGTTGAGGGCAACATTAGCGTGGGCCATTTGATCTACAAGACATAGTGTAAAGATTTTAGACTAAGTTCATGATAATTAAGTTCATCCAATCAAATTATTCAATGAACTCCCACTCAGATAGACATCCCTCTAGTCATCTAAGTGAAAACATGATCCGAGTCAACTAGGCCGTGTCCGATCATCACGTGAGACGGACTAGTCAACATCGGTGAACATCTTCATGTTGATCGTATCTTCTATACGACTCATGCTCGACCTTTCGATCTTCCGTGTTCCGAGGCCATGTATGTACATGCTAGGCTCGTCAAGTCAACCTAAGTGTATTGCGTGTGTAAATCAGGCTTACACCCATTGTATTCGAATGTTAGAATCTATCACACTCGATCATCATGTGGTGCTTCGAAACAACGAACCTTCACAACGGTGCACAGTTAGGGGGAACACTTTCTTGAAATTATTACGAGGGATCATCTTATTTAAGCTACCGTCGTTCTAAGCAAATAAGATGCAAAACATGATAAACATCACATGTAATCAAATAGTGACATGATATGGCCAATATCATTTGCTCCTTTTGATCTCCATCTTCGGGGCTCCATGATCATCGTTGTCACCGGCATGACACCATGATCTCCATCAGCGTGTCTTCTTGAAGTTGTCTCGTCATCTATTACTTCTACTACTATGGCTAACGCTTTAGCAATAAAGTAAAGTAATTACATGATGTTTATGTTGACACGCAGGTCATAAATAAATTAAGACAACTCCTATGGCTCCTGCCGGTTGTCATACTCATCGACATGCAAGTCGTGATTCCTATTACAAGAACATGATCAATCTCATACATCACATATATCATTCATCACATCCTTTTGGCCATATCACATCACACGGCACATGCTGCAAAAAGAAGTTAGATGTCCTCTAATTGTTGATGCAAGTTTTTACGTGGCTGCTACAGGTTTCTAGCAAGAACGTTTCTTACCTATGCCAAAACCACAACATGATATGCCAATTTCTATTTACCCTTCATAAGGACCCTTTTCATCGAATCTGATCCGACTAAAGTGGGAGAGACAGACACCCGCCAGCCACCTTATGCAACTAGTGCATGTCAATCAGTGGAACCAGTCTCACGTAAGCGTATGTGTAACGTCGGTCCGGGCCGCTTCATCCCACGATGCCGCTGAATCAAGATAAGACTAGTAACGGCAAGTAAATTGACAATATCGACGCCCACAACTGCTTTGTGTTCTACTCGTGCATAGAAACTACGCATAGACCTAGCTCATGATGCCACTGTTGGGTAATGTAGCAGAATTTTAAAATTTTCTACGCATCACCAAGATCAATCTATGGAGTCATCTAGCAACGAGGGAGAGGGGAGTGCATCTACATACCCTTGTAGATCGCGCGCGGAAGCGTTCAAGAGAACGGGGTTGATGGAGTCGCACTCGTTGTGATCCAAATCACCGATGACCTAGCGCCGAACGGACGGCACCTCCGCGTTCAACACACATACGGTTGGGAAGACGTCTCCTCCAACTTGATCCATCAAGGGGGAAGGAGAGGTTGATGAAGATCCAGCAGCACGATGGCGTGGTGGTGGAAGCAACGGTGATCTCGGCAGGGCTTCGCCAAGCTCAGGGAGAAGGAGAAGTGTCACGAGAGGGAGAGGGAGGCGCCAGGGGCTAGGGTGCGGCTTCCCTCCCTCCCCCTATATATAGGACCCCTAGGGGGCGCTGGCCCTAGGAGATGCAATCTCCAAGGGGGGCGGCGGCCAAGGGGGGTGGAGTGCCCCCCAAGCCAAGTGGGGCGCCCCCACCCCTAGGGTTTCCAACCCTAGGCGCAGGGGAGGCCCATGGGGGGCGCACTAGCCCACTAGGGGCTGGTTCCCCTCCCACTTCAGCCCATGGGGCCCTCCAGGATAGGTGGCCCCACCCGGTGGACTCCCGGGACCCTTCCGGTGGTCCTGGTACAATACCGATTACCCCCGAAACTTTCCCGATGGCCGAAACTTGACTTCCTATATATAAATCTTCACCTCCGAACCATTCCGGAACTCCTCATGACGTCCGAGATCTCATCTGGGACTCCGAACAACTTTCGGGTTACCGTATACTAATATCTCAACAACCTAGCGTCACCTAACCTTAAGTGTGTAGACCCTACGGGTTCGGGAGTCACACAGACATGACCGAGACGACTCTCTGGTCAATAACCAACAGCGGTATCTGGATACCCATGTTGGCTCCCACGTGCTCCTCGATGATCTCATCGGATGAACCACGATGTCGAGGATTCAATCAATCCCGTATACAATTCCCTTTGTCAATCGGTATGTTACTTGCCCGAGACTCGATCGTCGGTATCCCAATACCTTGTTCAATCTCGTTACCGGCAAGTCACTTTACTCATACCGTAATGCATGATCGCGTGATCAACCACTTGGTCACATTGAGCTCATTATGATGATGCATTACCGAGTGGGCCCAGAGATACCTCTCCATCATACAGAATGACAAATCCCAGTCTCAATTCGTGCCAACCCAACAGAAACTTTCGGAGATACCCGTAGTGTACCTTTATAGTCACCCAGTTACATTGTGACGTTTGGCACACCCAAAGCACTCCTACAGTATCCGGGAGTTGCACAATCTCATGGTCTAAGGAAATGATACTTGACATTCGGAAAAGCTCTAGCAAACGAACTACATGATCTTTAAGCTATGCTTAGGATTGGGTCTTATCCATCACATCATTCTCCTAATGATGTGATCCCGTTATCAATGACATCCAATGTCCATAGTCAGGAAACCATGACTATATTTTGATCAACGAGCTAGTCAACTAGAGGCTCACTAGGGACGTGTTGTGGTCTATGTATTCACACATGTATTACGATTTCCGGATAACACAATTATAGCATGAACAATAGACAATTATCATGAACAAAGAAATATAATAATAACCATTTTATTATTGCCTCTAGGGCATATTTCCAATAGTCTCCCACTTGCACTAGAGTCAATAATCTAGTTACATTGTGATGAATCGAACACCCATGCAGTTTTGGTGTTGATCATGTTTTGCTCTAGGGAGAGGTTTAGTCAACGGATCTGCCACATTCAGGTCCGTATGTACTTTACATATATCTATGTCTCCATTTTGAACACTTTCAAGAATGGAGTTGAAGCGACGCTTGATATGCCTGGTCTTCTTGTGAAACCTGGGCTCCTTGGCAAGGGCAATAGCTCTAGTGTTGTCACAGAAGAGAGTCATCGGGCCCGACGCAATGGGTATGACTCCTAGGTCGGTAATGAACTCCTTCACCCAGACTGCTTCTTGTGTTGCCTCCGAGGCTGCCATGTACTCTGCTTCACATGTAGATCCTACCACAACGCTTTGCTTGCAACTGCACTAGCTTACTGCCCCACCATTCAAAATATACACGTATCCGGTTTGTGACTTAGAGTCATCCAGATCTGTGTCGAAGCTAGCATCGACGTAACCCTTTACGACGAGCTCTTCGTCACCTCCATAAATGAGGAACATATCATTAGTCCTCTTCAGGTACTTTAGGATATTCTTGACCGCTGTCTAGTGTTCCATGCCGAGATTACGTTGGTACCTACCTACTAAACTTACGGCAAGGTTTACATCAGGTCTGGTACACAGCATAGCATACATGATAGACCCTATGGCCGAGGCATAGGGGACGACACTCATCTTTTCTCTATCTTCTATCGTGGTCGGGCATTTGCCGTGCTTAATCTCGTACCTTGCAATACAGGCAAGAACCCCTTCTTTGACTGATCCATATTGAACTTCTTCAATATCTTGTCAAGGTACATACTCTGTGAAAGACCAATGAGGCGTCTTGATCTATCTCTATAGATCTTGATGCCTAATATGTAAGCAGCTTCTCCAAGATCCTTCATTGAAAAACACTTGTTCAAATAGGCCTTTATGCTTTCCAAGAATTCTATATCATTTCCCATCAACAATTTGTCATCCACATACAATATGAGAAATGCTACAGAGATCCCACTCACTTTCTTGTAAATGCATGCTTCTCCATAAGTCTGCGTAAACCCAAACGCTTTGATCATCTCATCAAAATGAATGTTCCAACTCCGAGATGCTTGCACCAGCCCATAGATCGAGCGTTGGAGCTTGCACGCCTTGTCAGCATTCTTAGGATTGACAAAACCTTCCGGCTGCATCATATACAATTCTTCCTTAAGGAAACCATTAAGGAATGCCGTTTTGACGTCCATTTGCCATATCTCATAATCATAGAATGTGGCAATTGCTAACATGATTCGGACGGACTTCAGCTTCGCTACGGGTGAGAAAGTCTCATCGTAGTCAACCCCTTGAACTTGTCGATAACCCTTAGCGACAAGCTGAGCTTTATAGATGGTCACATTACCATCCGCGTCTGTCTTCCTCTTAAAGATCCATTTATTTTCTATGGCTCGCCGATCATCGGGCAAGTCAGTCAAAGTCCATACTTTGTTTTCATACATGGATCCTATCTCGGATTTCATGGCTTCCAGCCATTTGTCGGAATCTGGGCCTGCCATCGCTTCTTCATAGTTCGAAGGTTCACCGTTGTCTAACAACATGATTTCCAAGACAGGGTTGCCGTACCACTCTGGTGCAGAACATGTCCTTGTGGACCTACGAAGTTCGGTAGCAACTTGATCTGAAGTTTCATGATCATCATCATTAACTTCCTCTCTAGTCGGTGCAGGCACCTCAGGAACATTTTCTTGAGCTGCGCCACTTACTGGTTCAAGAGGTAATACTTCATCGAGTTCTACTTTCCTCCCACTTATTTCTTTCGAGAGAAACTCTTTCTCTAGAAAGGATCCATTCTTGGCAACAAAGATCTTGCCTTCGGATCTGAGGTAGAAGGTATACCCAATAGTTTCTTTAGGGTATCCTATGAAGACGCATTTTTCCGATTTGGGTTCGAGATTTTCAGGTTGAAGTTTCTTGACATAAGCATCGCATCCCCAAACTTTTAGAAACGACAGCTTAGGTTTCTTCCCAAACCATAATTCATACGGTGTCATCTCAGCGGATTTCGACGGAGCCCTATTTAAAGTGAATGCGGCAGTCTCTAAAGCATAGCCCCAAAATGACAGCGGTAAATAGGTAAGAGACATCATAGATCGCACCATATCCAATAGAGTGCGATTACGACGTTCGGACACGCCATTACGCTGAGGTGTTCCAGACGGCGTGAGTTGTGAAACTATTCCACATTTCCTTAAGTGTGTGCCAAATTTGTGACTCAAGTATTCTCCCCCATGATCTGATCGCAAGAACTTTATTTTTCTGTCACGTTGATTCTCAACCTCACTCTGAAATTCCTTGAAATTTTCAAAGGTCTCAGACTTGTGTTTCATATAGTAGACATACCCATATCTACTCAAGTCATCAGTGAGGGTGAGAACATAACGATAGCCACCGCGAGCCTCAACACTCATTGGACCGCACACATCAGTATGTATGATTTCCAATAAGTTGGTTGCTCGCTCCATTGTTCCTGAGAACGGAGTCTTGATCATTTTACCCATGAGGCATGGTTCGCACGTGTCAAATGATTCACAATCAAGAGACTCCAAAAGTCCATCTGCATGGAGCTTCTTCATGCGTTTGACACCTATGTGACCAAGGCGGTAGTGCCACAAGTATGTGGAACTATCATTATCAACCTTACATCTTTTGGTATTCACACTATGAATATGTGTAACATTACGCTCGAGATTCATTAAGAATAAACCATTCACCAGCGGAGCATGACCGTAAAACATATCTTTCATATAAATAGAACAACCATTATTCTCGGATTTAAGTGAGTAGCCATCTCGAATTAAACGAGATCCTGACACAATGTTCATGCTCAAAGCTGGCACTAAATAACAATTATTGAGGTTTAAAACTAATCCCATAGGTAAATGTAGAGGCAGCGTGCCGACGGCGATCACATCAACCTTGGAACCATTCCCGACGCGCATCGTCACCTCGTCTTTCGCCAGTCTCCGCTTATTCCGCAGCTCCTACTTTGAGTTACAAATGTGAGCAACCGCACCGGTATAAAATACCCAGGAGCTACAACGAGTACTAGTAAGGTACACATCAATTACATGTATATCACATATACCTTTAGTGTTATCGGCCTTCTTGTCCGCTAAGTATTTGGGGCAGTTCCGCTTCCAGTGACCACTTCCCTTGCAATAAAAACACTCAGTCTCAGGCTTGGGTCCATTCTTTGACTTCTTCCTGGCAGCTTGCTTACCGGGCGCGGCAACTCCCTTGCCGTCCTTCTTGAAGTTCTTTTTACCCTTGCCTTTCTTGAACTTAGTGGTTTTATTCACCATCAACACTTGATGTTCCTTTTTGATTTCCACCTCCGCTGATTTCAGCATTGAATATACCTCAGGAATGGTCTTTTCCATCCCCTGCATATCGAAGTTCATCACAAAGCTCTTGTAGCTCGGTGGAAGCGACTGAAGGATTATGTCAATGACCGCGTCATCTAGGAGATTAACTCCCAGCTGAGTCAAGCGGTTATGCAACCCAGACATTTTGAGTATGTGCTCACTGACAGAACTATTTTCCTTCATCTTACAACTGAAGAACTTGTCGGAGACTTCATATCTCTCGACCCGGGCATGAGCTTGGAAAACCATTTTCAGCTCCTCGAACATCTCATATGCTCCGTGTCGCTCAAAACGCTTTTGGAGCCCCGGTTCTAAGATGTAAAGCATGCCCCACTAAACGAGGGAGTAATCATCAGCACGTGACTGCCAAGCGTTCATAACGTCTTGGTTCTCTGGGATGGGTGCGTCACCTAGCGGTGCTTCTAGGACATAATCTTTCTTGGCAGCTATGAGGATGATCCTCAGGTTCCGGACCCAGTCCGTATAGTTGCTGCCATCATCTTTCAGCTTGGTTTTCTCTAGGAACGCGTTGAAGTTGAGGGCAACATTAGCGTGGGCCATTTGATCTACAAGACATAGTGTAAAGATTTTAGACTAAGTTCATGATAATTAAGTTCATCTAATCAAATTATTCAATGAACTCCCACTCAGATAGACATCCCTCTAGTCATCTAAGTGAAAACATGATCCGAGTCAACTAGGTCGTGTCCGATCATCACGTGAGACGGACTAGTCAACATCGGTGAACATCTTCATGTTGATCGTATCTTCTATACGACTCTTGCTCAACCTTCCGGTCTTCCGTGTTCCGAGGTCATGTCTGTACATGCTAGGCTCATCAAGTCAACCTAAGTGTATTGCGTGTGTAAATCTGGCTTACACCCGTTGTATTCGAATGATAGAATCTATCACATCCGATCATCACGTGGTGCTTCGAAACAACGAACCTTCACAACGGTGCACAGTTAGGGGGAACACTTTCTTGAAATTATTATGAGGGATCATATTATTTAAGCTACCGTCGTTCTAAGCAAATAAGATGCAAAACATGATAAACATCACATGCAATCAAATAGTGACATGATATGGCCAATATCATTTGCTCCTTTTGATCTCCATCTTCGGGGCTCCATGATCATCGTTGTCACCGGCATGACACCATGATCTCCATCATCGTGTCTTCTTGAAGTTGTCTCATCATCTATTACTTCTACTACTATGGCTAATGCTTAGCAATAAAGTAAAGTAATTACATGACATTTATGTTGACACGCAGGTCATAAATAAATTAAGACAACTCCTATGGCTCCTGCCGGTTGTCATACTCATCGACATGCAAGTCGTGATTCCTATTACAAGAACATGATCAATCTCATACATCACATATATCATTCATCACATCCTTTTGGCCATATCACATCACACGGCACATGCTGCAAAAAGAAGTTAGATGTCCTCTAATTGTTGATGCAAGTTTTTACGTGGCTGCTACAGGTTTCTAGCAAGAACGTTTCTTACCTATGCCAAAACCACAACGTGATATGCCAATTTCTATTTACCCTTCATAAGGACCCTTTTCATCGAATCCGATCCGACTAAAGTGGGAGAGACAGACACCAGCCAGCCACCTTATGCAACTAGTGCATGTCAATCGGTGGAACCAGTCTCACGTAAGCGTACGTGTAAGGTCGGTCCGGGCCGCTTCACCCCATGATGCCGCCGAATCAAGATAAGACTAGTAACAGCAAGTAAATTGACAATATCGACGCCCACAACTGCTTTGTGTTCTACTCGTGCATAGAAACTACGCATAGACCTAGCTCATGATGCCACTGTTGGGTAATGTAGCAGAATTTTAAAATTTTCTATGCATCACCAAGATCAACCTATGGAGTCATCTAGCAACGAGGGAGAGGGGAGTGCATCTACATACCCTTGTAGATCGCGCGCGGAAGCGTTCAAGAGAACGGGGTTGATGGAGTCGCACTCGTCGTGATCCAAATCACCGATGACCTAGCGCGGAACGAACGGCACCTCCGCGTTCAACACACGTACGGTTTGGAAGACGTCTCCTCCAACTTGATCTAGAAAGGGGGAAGGAGAGGTTGATGAAGATCCAGTAGCACGATGGCGTGGTGGTGGAAGCAACTATGATCTCGGCAGGGCTTCGCCAAGCTCAGGGAGAAGGAGAAGTGTCACGGGAGGGAGAGGGAGGCGCCAGGGGCTAGGGTGCGGCTGCCCTCCCTCCCCCTATATATAGGACCCCTATGGGGGCACCGGACCTAGGAGATGCAATCTCCAAGGGGGGCGGCGGCCAAGGGGGGTGGAGTGCCCCCCAAGCCAAGTGGGGCGCCCCCACCCCTAGGGTTTCCAACCCTAGGCGCAGGGGAGGCCCATGGGGGGGCGCACTAGCCCACTAGGGGCTGGTTCCCCTCCCACTTCAGCCCATGGGGCCCTCCGGGATAGGTGGCCCCACCCGGTGGACTCCCGGGACCCTTCTGGTGGTCCCGGTACAATACCGATTACCCCCAAAACTTTCCCGATGGCCGAAACTTGACTTCCTATATATAAATCTTCACCTCCGTCCATTTCGGAACTCCTCGTGACATCCGGGATCTCATCCGGGACTCCAAACAACTTTCGTGTTACCGTATATTAATATCTCAACAACCTAGCGTCACCGAACCTTAAGTGTGTAGACCCTACGGGTTCGGGAGTCACGCAGACATGACCGAGACGACTCTCCGGTCAATAACCAACAGCGGGATCTGGATACCCATGTTGGCTCCCATGTGCTCCTCGATAATCTCATCGGATGAACCACAATGTCGAGGATTCAATCAATCCCGTATACAATTCCCTTTGTCAATCGGTATGTTACTTGCCCGAGACTCGATCGTCGGTATCCCAATACCTTGTTCAATCTCGTTACCAGAAGTCACTTTACTCGTACCGTAATGCATGATCCCGTGATCAACCACTTGGTCACATTGAGCTCATTATGATGATGCATTACCGAGTGGGCCCAGAGATACCTCTCCGTCATACGGAGTGACAAATCCCAGTCTCGATTCGTGCCAACCCAACAGACACTTTCGGAGATACCCGTCGTGTACCTTTATAGTCACCCAATTACGTTGTGACGTTTGGCACACCCAAAGCACTCCTACGGTATCCGGGAGTTGCACAATCTCATGGTCTAAGGAAATGATACTTGACATTCGTAAAAGCTCTAGCACAAGGGGAGAATGTGTCCACATACCCTCGTAGACCGAAAGCAGAAGCGTTTAGTAACGCAGTTGATGTAGTCGAACTTCTTCACGATCCAACCGATCCAAGCACCGAACGTACGGCACCTTCGTGTTCAGCACACATTCAGCAGGATGACGTCCCTCGAGCTCTTGATCTAGTTGAGGATGAGGGAGAGTTCCGTCAGCACGACGGCGTGGCGACGGTGATGATGAAGTTACCGGCGCAGGGCTTCACCTAAGCACTACGACGATATGACCGAGGTGTTGAACTATGGAGGGGGCACCGCACATGGCTAAGAGATTGTCTGTTGTTCTATTGGGTTGCCCCCTGGACACGTATATAAAGGAGGGAGGGAGAGAAAAGGCCGGCCAGGAGGGGCGCGCCAAGGGGGGAGTCCTACTTGGACTCCTAGTCCAAGTAGGATTCCCCCCCCCCTTTTCCTTTCTTCCACCGGAGGGAAAGGAAGGATGGGAGAAGGAGAAGGAATGAGGGGGCCGCGCCCCCACCCCTTGTCCAATTCGGTTTGGGTAGGGGGAGGAGCGCGCCACCTTGTGGCCCTTCTGCCCTCTCTCCACTAAGGCCCATTAACTTCCCCGGGGGGTTTCGGTAACCTCCCGGTACTCCGGAAAAATGCCCGAACTACTCGGAACCATTCCAATGTCCAAATGCAACCTTCCAATATATGAACCTTTACCTCTCGGCCATTTCGAGACTCCTCGTCATGTCTATGATCTCATCCAGGACTCCAAATAAACTTCGGTCATCAAATCACATAACTCATAATACAAATCGTCATTGAACGTTAAGCATGCGAACCCTACGGGTTTGAGAACTATGTAGACATGACCGAGACACATATCCGGTCAATAACCAATAGAGGAACCTAGATGCTCATATTGGCTCCTACATATTCTACGAAGATCTTTATCGATCAAACTGCATAACAACATACGTTATTCCCTTTGTCATCGGTATGTTACTTGCCCATGATTCGATTGTCGGTATCATCATACCTAGTTAAATCTCGTTATCGGCAAGTCTCTTTACTCGTTCCATAATGCATCATCCTGTAACTAACTCATTAGCCACATTGCTTGCAAGGCTCATAGTGATGTGCATTACCGAGAGGGCCCAGAGATACCTCTCCGATACACGGAGTGACAAATCCTAATCTCGATCTATGCCAACTCAACAAACACCATTGGAGACACCTGTAGAGCATCTTTATAATCACCCAGTTACGTTGTGACGTTTGATAGCACACAAGGTGTTCCTCCGGTATTCGGGAGTTGCATAAGCTCATAGTCAGAGGAACATGTATAAGTCATGAAGAAAGCAATAGTAATAAAACTAAATGATCATTATGCTAAGCTAACGGATGGGTCTTGTCCATCACATCATTCTCTAATGATGTGATCTCGTTCATCAAATGACAACACATGTCTATGGTCAGGAAAATTAACCATCTTTGATTAACGAGCTAGTCAAGTAGAGGCATACTAGGGACACTCTGTTTGTCTATGTATTCACACATGTAGTAAGTTTCCGGTTAATACAATTCTAGCATGAATAATAGACATCCATCATGATATAAGGAAATATAAATAACAAGTTTATTATTGCCTCTAGGGCATATTTCCTTCACCCAAGCCCACCACCGGCCTCTCCCCTACCTCTATACTGTACAGAGGGGAGGCAGGAAGGCCGTGGCAGCCATCCGTCGGGCGTGGCCACTTGCGTGGCGACCATCCGACCCCTCCCGATGTCCTACTCGACCTACAAGTCCTCCCCGACCCCCCCCCCCTTGACGAACCCCTGTTTCCCCCACTCGGTCGCTCCACCCCCTCGCTCCCCTCTCTCTCCCGAACACAACCGCCATTGTGCGCCGCTCAATCCCGCAGCCACCGGCACCCCCGCACTTAGGAACCTTGTCTAGGAGGTGTGCCGGCCACCGCTTCTTCTTCCTCGACCATTGGGTGAAGCCGAGGCGATCTACAGCGAAGGAATCGGGCCCTTCTTCGACCTCATCCGCGACTTCTTCTCCGGCGAACTCTGGCATCGTTGATCCTCCTCGAGCCTACTGCCCTCCCCTGCCGAACCACAATGAGCACGCGCTTCCCCTCGTCCCGTTTGCTTCGATCCCCATGCCCCTATCCTCTTCCTTCCATAGTCATAGACCGCCGCATCGCGCCCGAGCTCCTGTCGAGCTCGCGCTCACACCCACCATCGCCTGCGACCCGCGTCGCATGAATCTCGGCCGAGCTCGCGGTCGCCCTGACTGTTCGTGCTCCGAATGTGCACACCGTGCGCATGCACGCCCTATCACGCTCGCCCCCCTGATACGTCTCCAACATATCTATAATTTTTTATTGTTCCATGCTATTATATTATCTATTTTGGATATTTTATATGCATTAATATGCTATTTTATATTATTTTTGGGACTAACCTATTAACCTAGAACCCAGTGCCAGTTTCTGTTTTTTCCTTGTTTTTTAGCTTCAAGGAGAAGGAATACCAAATGGAATAAAACCTTCGCAATGATTTTTCTTGGACCAGAAGACACCCCAGAGACTTGAAGACCAAGTCAGAAGAGCCACGAGGCGGCCACAAGGGGGGAGGGCGCGCCCAGGGGGGTCCACAGATACAGCCCCTTCCCTTTGATATTGATGCATACTTAGCATGGATCTGATGTAAGTCTTTCGAGCACTTTTGATGAGTACTCACGGTTGCTTTGCTACCTTTTCCCCCTTCACCCAATTGGTGCGATCAAATGACGGAGCCCAGGAGTTAGCTGATCCCGCCGATGACTTCTACTACCCCGATGAAGCCTACTACTACGTCGAGACCACCGACGACCAGGAGTAGTTAGGAGGCCCCAGGCAGGAGGCCTGCGCCTTTTCAATCTAGATGTCGTTGTTTTGCTAGCCTTCTTAAGGCCGACTTGTTTAATTATGTTTGTACTCAGATATTCTTGCTTTGCTGACTTATGTATTCGAGCCTCTGTGTCCCTGGCTTGTGATATAAAGCTTTATGTTTGAATTTGTGTCTAGAGTTGTGCTGTAATATCTTCCCATGAGTATCTGATCTTGATCGTGCACATTTGCGTGTATTATTAGTGCATGATTGAGTCGGGGGCGTCACAGAAGACCCGTGGAGGCCGGCTATATATACAACACCAATCATAACCGCTAGATTCCTTCCCCCACATGCCGTCACTACTCCATCTCAAGCTACCACAACTCCATTGTTGCACAAAGGTCATCTCCTTCATAGAGAAAGGGCCAAGACAAGGAAGAAGGAAGAGGGGATCCCTGTCAACGCTGTCACCTTCATCACCATCATCGACACATCCCTCTCCTTCCCAAACATGATGTTGTCTTGTAACTTATCTCCCATCTTTGTGCCCATTACATTCATGTACGAGTAGAACCCCTAATTCTCGAGGATATGGAGAAACCCTTGATGTGTATGATCTGAACACTAATAAGATACATTATTCTACTTATATGTTTTTGTTAATTATTCCTCATTATGTCATGTGAAGTCGACCACTCAACATTTGTCTTTACGGATAGGAATATGGCTAGTCCCACCAGGTTTTGTGATCATAAAATTGTTTACTCTCTTTCTAGGATATAGTCATGAAACAAAAAAACCGCTGGAAGCGGTAGGACTATTTTTATTGAATATGAATCAAACTCCTTTTTTAGTTGAATATGGAGGAGGTTCTAACAATACAGTTTTAATGGTTAAGTTGTGCACACCATTGATGTTTATTGCTTCAAACTTTGTGGCGACCTATAATGTGATGATTTTCTAAGATGGACACATCTATTGGTCAATGCAGAAGTTTGGAAATGGGCATTTCAAGCACCTTTTCAATAATGTATAAAAGAAAGAAAATAAAACAAATAACTTAGCGTGCTCGGGTTGGTAAGTGCACCAACATTACTCCAATTGCACGCTCAGGGGACAAACATGACGAGTATTTTTTTGCAATCTCAAAAGAGTTTTATTCCATCATAGTAGGGTTACAATCAAGAGGCAAAAGATCCTCTATACATGGTGGTGCGCTACGTAGCCATACAACAATACTACTTTCTACTCAACTATACGAGCCAACCGATTTGCCACCCTATTTTGCTCACACTTGATTTCATGGGAATAAACTCTCTCCCTTGCATAAGGAACTTTATCTCTGCCACCAAATGACCATATTCCGATCTCGAGAGGCCTTTTCCGGACAAAGCTAACAAAGCTTCTGAGGAGTTGATGAGGACATCAATACCATTGTTACACCCACAACCCCTGTTGCTATACACACTAGACCAATTACTAGAGCTCGCGCATGCCAATTGAATTACCAAGTACTTTCATTTCTTGGTAACGATTCTAATGTTCATGTGAATATGATGCTGCCTAAATTGGATACGTTTGTTTTGCTTACAAATGAAGGGTCTAGCTTGGACAAGATAGATGAACCTTGGAGAAAGTTCAAGCATGGAGATGATGGCATGCCCAAGGGGAACAAGAACTGAGTTACAAGTGATGATTCCAGGACTTTGAAGCCACCATAATGCGTGCACGAAGCCTTGGACGAAATATACAAGATGCCACTTCATAAATTTCGTCCAGAGGCTATTCTGTTGGAAATATGCCCTAGAGGCAATAATAAAATGATTATTATATTTCCTTGTTCATGATAATTGTCTATTATTCATGCTTTAATTGTATTATCCGGAAATGGTAATACATGTGTGAATACATAGACCACAATGTGTCCCTAGTGAGCCTCTAGTTGACTAGCTCGTTGATCAACAGATAGTCATGGTTTCTTGGCTATGGACATGGGGATGTCATTGATAACGGGATCGCATCATTAGGAGAATGATGTGATGGACAAGACCCAATCATATACATAGCACAAGATCGTATAGTTCGTTTGCTAGAGTTTTTCCAATGTCAAGTATCTTTTCCTTAGACCATGAGATCGTGTAACTCCCGGATACCGTAGGAATGCTTTGGGTGTACCAAATGTCATAACGTAACTGGGTGACTATAAAGGTATACTACGGGTATCTCCGAAAGTGTCTGTTGGGTTGACACGGATCAAGACTGGGATTTGTCACTCCGTATGACGGAGAGGTATCTCTAGGCCCACTCGGTAATGCATCATCACAATGAGCTCAAAGTGACCAAGTGTCTGGTCACGGGATCATGCATTACGGTACAAGTAAAGTGACTTGCCGGTAACGAGATTGAACGAGGTATTGGGATACCGACGATCGAATCTCGGGCAAGTAACGTACCGATTGACAAAGGGAATTGTATACGGGGTTGCTTGAATCCTCGACATCATGGTTCATCCGATGAGATCATCGAGGAGCATGTGGGAGCCAACATGGGTATCCAGATCCCACTGTTGGTTATTGACCGGAGAGCAATCTCGGTCATGTCTACATGTTTCCCGAACCCGTAGGGTCTACACACTTAAGGTTCGGTGATGCTAGGGTTGTAGAGATATGAATATGCAGTAACCCGAAAGTTGTTTGGAGTCCCAGATGAGATCCTGGACGTCACGAGGAGTTCCGGAATGGTCCGGAGGTGAAGAATTATATATAGGAAGTGCAGTTTCGGCCATCGGGAAAGTTTCGGGGGTCATCGGTATTGTACCGGGACCACCGGAAGGGTCCCGGGGGTCCACCGGGTGGGGCCACCCATCCCGAAGGGCCCCATGGGCCAAAGTGCGGAGGGAAACCAGCCCATAGTGGGCTGGTGCGCCCCCCTTGGCCCACCCCATGCGCCTAGGGTTGGGAACCCTAGGGTGGGGGGCGCCCCACCTGGCTTGGGGGGCACTCCACCCCTTGGCCGCCCCCCCTAGGAGATCCCATCTCCTAGGGCCTGCGCACCCCCTAGGGGGCATATAAAGGGGGGAGGGAGGGGGCAGCCACACCTTGAGTCTTGGCGCCTCCCTCTCCCCTGCAACACCTCTCCCTCTCGTAGTAGAACGGCGAAGCCCTGCTGCGGTGACCCCTGCATCCACCACCACGCCGTCGTGCTGCTGGATCTTCATCGACCTCTCCTTTCCCCTTGCTGGATCAAGAAGGAGGAGACGTCACGCTGACCGTACGTGTGTTGAATGCGGAGGTGCCGTCCGTTCGGCGCTAGGATCTCTGGTGATTTGGATCACGTCGAGTACGACTTCCTCATCCCTGTTCTTTGAACGCTTCCGCACGTGATCTACAAAGGTATGTAGATGCAATCCGATCACTCGTTGCTAGATGAATTCATAGATGGATCTTGGTGAAATCGTAGGAATTTTTTTTGTTTTCTGCAACGTTCCCCAACATATTCTAGGTGCTGCGTCACCTTATTTTTGGGCCAGGCCCATGTAATTTCGAAATACTTGATTGTAGGCTGTTTTTAGAGTCCGTATGTGTGGGGAAACAAGAGTTAGGGTTCGTTTCGGACCCCTCCTCCAAGGGCCACGAAATTCCCCCCTCTTCCTCCATATATACAGCCCTTAGGGCGTCGTTTAGACTTTGGGTTTTGTTTAGATTAAAAGTTCTCCATAGCTGTGATACGTCTCCATCGTATCTACTTTTCCAAACACTTTTGCCCTTGTTTTGGAATCTAACTTGCATGATTTGAATAGAACTAACCCGTACTGACGATGTTCTCAGCAGAATTGCCATGGTGTTATTTTTGTGCAGAAATAAAAGTTCTCGGAATGACCTGAAACTTCATGGAGAATATTTTTGGAATATATAAAAAATACTGGCGAAAGAATCAAGACCAGGGGCACACACCCTGTCCACGAGGGTGGGGCGCACGCCTACCCCCTGGCGCGCCCCCCTACCTCATGGGCCCCCTGGAGCTCCACCGACCTCAACTCCAACTCTATATATTCATGTTCGGGGAGAAAAAAAATCAGAGAGAAGGATTCATCGCATTTTACAATATGGAGCCGCCGCCAAGCCCTAATCTCTCTCGGGAGGGATGATTTGGAGTCCATTCGGGGCTCTGGAGAGGGGAATCCGTCGCCATTGTCATCATCAACCTTCCTCCATCACCAATTTCATGATGCTCACCGTCGTGCGTGAGTAATTCCATCGTAGGCTTGCTGGACGGTGATGGGTTGGATGAGATTTATCATGTAATTGAGTTAGTTTTGTTAGGGTTTGATCCCTAGTATCCATTATGTTCTGAGATTGATGTTGCTATGACTTTGCTATGCTTAATTCTTGTCACTAGGGCTCGAGTGCCATGATTTCAGATCTAAACCTATTATGTTTCCATGAATATATGTGAGTTCTTAATCCTATCTTGCAAGTCAATAGTCACCTATTATGTGTTATGATCTCTTAGCCCCGAAGTGGCAATAATCGGGATACTTACCGGTGATGACCGTAGTTTGAGGAGTTCATGTATTCACTAAGTGTTAATGCTTTGGTCCGGTACTCTATTAAAAGGAGGCCTTAATATCCCTTAGTTTCCAATAGGACCCCGCTGCCACAGGAGGGTAGGACAAGATGCCATGCAAGTTCTTTTCCATAAGTACGTATGACTATATTCGGAATACATGCCTACATTACATTGATGAATTGGAGCTAGTTCTGTGTCACCCTATGTTATAACTATTGCATGAGGAATCGCATCCGACATAATTATCCATCACTAATCCATTGCCTACGAGCTTTTCACATATTGATCTTTGCTTAGTTACTTTTCCGTTGCCACTGTCACAATCACTACAAAACTGCTACTGTTACTTTTGCCACTGTTACTGTTACTTCCATATTACTTTGCTACTAAATACCTTGCTGCAGATATTAAGTCTTTCAGGTGTGGTTGAATTGACAACTCAACTGTTAATACTTGAGAATATTCTTTGGCTCCCCTTATGTCGAATCAATAAATTTGTGTTGAATACTCTACCCTTGAAAACTGTTGCGATCCCCTATACTTGTGGGTTATCAAGACTATTTTCTGGCGCCGTTACCGGGGAGCATAGCTCTATTGTTTGAGTCACTTGGGATTTATATCTTTTGATCACTATGAAGAACTTGAAAGATGAAAGAACCAAGATTTTTCCCTCAACTACGAGGGGAGGTAAGGAACTATCATCTAGCTCTGCACTTGATTCACCTTCTGTTTTGAGTAAACTTGCGACACCTACACCTGCTATTCATTCTGATATGTCGCATGTTATTAATGATGCCACTTCTGCTTTGCATGATACTTATGATGAAACTACTTCTATACTTGATAATACTGTGCCACTAGGTGAATTTCTTGATGAACAACTTGCTAGGGTTAGAGACAATGAAATTATTGAAATTGATAATACTGATGAAAGTGATGATGAAGATTCTCCCCCTAGATATGAATTGCCTGTTGTGCCTGAGGGTTATGTTATGGATGAAGAAACTGCTAGAGACTTTTTAGCTTGCAATGATAGATATGATCTTAAGAAATTATTAGCTAAGCTTAAAGAAAAATCTTTGAATGCTAGAATGAAATATGACCCTGCTTTTGCTACTTCACCTATCTGTATTCCGATAAGGATTATGATTTCTCTGTAGATCCTGAGATAATTACTTTGGTTGAATATGATCCTTTCTGTGGCTATGAATCTGAAACTATTGTGGCACATCTTACTAAATTAAATGATATAGCCACCCTATTCACTAATGATGAGAAAACTCGCTACTATTATATCCTTAAGTTAGTTCCGTTCTCATTAAAGGGTGATGCCAAACATGGTTTAATTCTCTTGATCCTGGTTGTGTGCGTAGTCCCCAGGATATGATTTATTACTTCTCTGCTAAATATTTCCCCGCTCATAAGAAACAAGCTGCCTTAAGGGAAATATATAACTTTGTGCAAATTGAAGAAGAGAGTCTCCCACAAGCTTGGGGGAGGCTTCTCCGATTACTTAATGCTTTGCCTGATCATCCTCTCAAGAAAAATGAAACACTTGATATCTTTTATAATGGACCAACTGATGCTTTCAGAGACCACCTAGATAGTTGTGTTGGTTGTGTTTTAGGGAAAGAACTATTGATCAAGCTGAATTGCTATTGAATAATATGTTGAGTAATGAAAATGATTGGACACTTCCTGAACCAACTCCTAAGCCAACTCCGAAGAAAAGGGGTATTCTATTTCTCAGTCCTGAAGATATGCAAGAGGCAAAGAAATCTATGAAAGAAAAAGGTATTAAAGCTGAAGATGTTAAGAATTTGCCACCTATTGAAGAAATACATGGTCTTAATAACCCGACACAGGTAGTAAAGGTAAATTCTCTCTATAGATTTGATGAAGGTGATATTCCTCGTAATAAGTCTACTAGCCAATGCATAGATGAGTTCGATAATTTTATTGTTGAGCAAGAAAATGCTTATGTTGGTAGACAATTGAAACACAATGCTTACATGATTGAACACTTGAGTGATTATATGTCTAGAGTTAAAGGTGAACTTAAACTTATTTGTAAACATGCTTCTATGGTTACCACTCAAGTAGAACAAGTGCTTAAGGCTCAGAATGATTTGCTCAGTGAATTAAATAATAAGAAAAATGATAATGTTGTTAGAGTTATGACTAGAGGGGGTAAAATGACTCAGGAACCTTTGTATCCTGAGGGCCACCCTAAGAGAATTGAGCAAGATTCTCAGAGAACTAATGTTGATGCACCTAGTTCTTCTAAGAAGAAGAAAAAGAAAAATAATAGGAATTTGCATGCTTCTAGTGAACCTGTTGTTGACACACCTGAAAATCCCAATGATATTTCTATTTCTGATGCTGAAACACAATCTGGTAATGAACATGAACCTAGTGATAATATTAATGATGATGATCATGTTGATGCTCAACCTAGTAATAACAATGATGTAGAGATGGAACCTGTTGTTGATCTTGATAACCCACAATCAAAGAATCAACGTTATGATAAGAGAGACTTTGTTGCTAGGAAGCACGGTAAATAAAGAGAACCATGGGTTCAGAAACCCATGCCTTTTCCTCCTAAACCATCCAAGAAAAAGGATGATGAGGATTTTGAGTGCTTTGTTGAAATGATTAGACCTATCTTTTTGCGTATGCGTTTGACTGATATGCTTAAAATGAATCCTTATGCTAAGTACATAAAAGATATTGTTACAAATAAAAAAAGATACCGGAAGCTGAAATTTCCACCATGCTTGCTAATTATACTTTTAAATGTCGAATACCAAAGAAACTAGGAGATCCCGGAGTACCAACTATACCATGCTCCATTAAAAGAAACTATGTTAAAACTGCTTTGTGTGATCTTGGAGCCGGTGTTAGTGTTATGCCTCTCTCTTTATATCGTAGACTTGATTTGAATAAGTTGACACCTACTGAAATATCTTTGCAAATGGCTGATAAATCAACTGCTATACATGTCGGTATTTGTGAGGATGTGCCTGTTGTGGTTGCACGTTACTATTTTAACGGACTTTGTTATTCTTGATATTCCCGAGGACGATAGTATGTCCATTATTCTTGGAAGACCCTTTTTGAATACTGCAGGGGTTGTGATTGATTGCAACAAAGGCAATGTCACTTTTCATGTTAATGGTAATGAGCATACGGTACACTTTCCGAGGAAACAACCTCAAGTCCACAATATCAATTCTATTGGAAAAACTTCAACAATTACTATTGGAGATTTTGAATTTCCTCTTCATACTGTCAAGAAGAAATATGATATTCTTATTGTTGGGGATGTGCATATTCCCGTTGAGGTAACCTAGTGTTATTCGAAAATTCTCCGGTTTCATGTTATTCGGAAAGAGTTTGTTAACAAGACTTGATCAACCTTGTTAGTGGATTCCTTTTGATGAGCATGAGATGGATGAAGTTAGAAAGCACAAGTCTCTGTACCCTCTTTTTACTTTCTATTATTTAGATTAAATAAAGAAAAAATAGTATTTTCTTTCTATTTTCTAAATTATCCTTGCAAAAGAAACCCCGAAAATAAAAGTTCTCCAAATGTCCTGAAAATTTAATATGATTTTTTCTAGAATATTTAAGAATTATTGGCACTGAGAACACACCTGGGGCCCTCACCACCTGGCCACGAGGGTCCAGGGTGCGCCCACCCCTGGGGTGCGCCCCCTGCCTCGTGGACCCCACGTGGGCCCCCTCCACTTATTCTTGCACCCACACACTTCATCTTCCTTCAGAAAAAATCATCCACCAGCTCAAACCCGAGTTCTAGCTCATCTTGCTGCCATTTTCGATCTCCTAGCTCAAAGTTTCATTCATAAAACTGATTTGGGGGATTGTTCTTCAGTATGTGACTCCTCCAATGGTCCAATTAGTTTTTGTTCTAGTGCTTTATTTATTGCAAATTTTTGCTGCTTAGGTGACCCTGTTCTTGAGCTTGCATGTCAAATTTATGTGGTCAAAAGTAGTTTTAATGCATGATATGGCCTGTAGGCACTTGTGGGAGTAGTTGCTATCAATCTTGTTGAGTTTGGTTCACTTTTATTTTGAGTCACTAAAAATTTCAAAAAAAATTCAGAGGAAATGATGAAGAGATTGTTGACGGGCTCTTTGAGCCGGAGCTCGAAGGATAAGCAAAGTGAAGAGAATAAGAAGCCCAAATATAATCTCCCTCGCACTGCGGAGGTTCGGCCGTGTGAATGGCCTTGTGATGAATTCTTGAGAGCAGCCGGGATTCATGATGACTTTTATTATTTGGATGAGAATACGGGCCTCATTGACTTCCTCCGCGACCAGTGCGAACAGTATCTCCTACTCACTAATATTTTTGTGCAAAATTTTCATTTCCATGCTAGGAGATCGCCACCTTCGGTGGATTTTTATTTATATGATGAGTTTAAGGAGATGTCACTTTATGATTTTTGTGCCGTTTGCAAGTTACCCTTTGCGGGCATCATAGAGGAACCACATCATAATGATGTGGAAGGATTTATTGATATGATTGCTGTAAGGGAAACGAGGAAAGTTTCCGATGCAAGAATTACTAGCATACATTTTCCTGTTCTACGTTACTTTGCAATATTTGCTAGTAGATGCTTGATTGGTCGTGGGAACAGTGGAAACCTTAGTGCCCCTGATATTGTTATTTTGCGCCATGCCTTGTTTCATGATGCTACTTTCAGTTTAGGCGTTATTGTTGCTAAAAGGTTAAATCTGAACCATACGAAGGGTCCCATCTTTGGAGGCATCTTTGCTTCGCGCCTTGCTACACACTTTAACATACCTATTAGGCATTATGACAAAGAAGAAAAGTTGATGCCTCCTATATTTCTAGATTATAAGAGTATGGTATCACATGATTTTATTTTTAAAGATAAGAAGATGCTTAAATATAGATTGATATTTGATAAAAATTAATGTGAGATTATTACCTTGCATGCGCCCTCTTTGTTTAACATATTTTCAGGCATGTACCTCATCTTGTCGGAGGCCGTTTATGCATACTGGAGCCTAACACCAGCTCCAGAGCCTGAGCCGGAACCACCACTTGACCCTTATCGGCAGTCTGTTTATCAGTGGAATCCGGAGGAGATCGCCAACCAATTGCACCCAGACGACGCTCCTCCGCACACCGGAGAGGGTCACTTTGATCCATGGGCATAGGCCAACTTAGGCCAAAAGCCTAAGCTTGGGGGAATACGTATTCCTCACCGACATTACATTCATGTTCACACACTCATGCCAGTTGTCGGTGCTCATACTTTTTCATTGTAATATCCATGCTAGTTTATTTTTCTTTCCAGCATTCTTCTTGTGTGTTTGAAAAACCTTAAGAAAAACCAAAAAAAATTGTTGTAGCTTTTAGCTAGTTTTTACTTTCCATGCATGTAGTAGTAATAATTAAAAGAAAACCCAAAAGGATTTATCGTTCTTCTTTTGCTTGTTGGGAGCTTTCCCGTGTAAATAGTTTTATTTCCTTTCTTTTCTTTGAGGGTCGAGAGGAGAAGACCATGATGAAAATGTTGAGTGGATCTCCATCGTCTCTACTTTTCCAAACATTTTTGCCCTTGTTTTGAACTCTAACTTGCATGATTTGAATAGAACTAACCCGGACTGACACTGTTTTCAGCAGAATTGCCATGGTGTTATTTTTGTGCAGAAATAAAAGTTCTTGGAATGACCTGAAACTTCACGGAGAATATTTTTGGAATATATAAAAAATACTGGCGAAAGAATCAAGGCCAGGGGCACACACCCTGTCCACGAGGGTGGGGGCGCGCCCCCTGCCTCGTGGCCTCCCTGGAGCTCCACCAACCTCAACTCCAACTCTATATATTCACGTTCGGGGAGAAAAAAATCAGAGAGAAGGATTCATCGTGTTTTACGATATGAAGCCACCGCCAAGCCCTAATCTCTCTCAGGAGGGCTGATCTGGAGTCCGTTCGGGGCTCCGGAGAGGGGAATCCGGCGTCGTCATCATCATCAACCTTCCTCCATCACCAATTTCATGATGCTCGCCGCCGTGCGTGAGTAATTCCATCATAGGCTTGCTGGACGGTGATGGGTTGGATGAGATTTATCATGTAATCGAGTTAGTTTTGTTAGGGTTTGATCCCTAGTATCCGTTATGTTCTGAGATTGATGTTGCTATGACTTTGCTATGCTTAATGCTTGTCACTAGGGCCCGAGTGCCATGATTTCAGATCTGAACCTATTATGTTTCCATGAATATATGTGAGTTCTTGATCCCATCTTGCAAGTCAATAGTCACCTATTATGTGTTATGATCCGTTAACCCCGAAGTGACAATAATCGGGATACTTACCGGTGATCATCCTAGTTTGAGGAGTTCATGTATTCACTAAGTGTTAATGCTTTGGTCCGGTACGCTATTAAAAGGATGCCTTAATATCCCTTAGTTTCCAATAGGACCCCACTGCCACGGGAGGGTAGGACAAAAAGATGTCATGAAAGTTCTTTTCCATTAGCATGTATGACTATATTCGGAATACATGCCTACATTACATTGATGAATTGGAGCTAGTTCTGTGTCACCCTATGTTATAATGTTGCATGAGGAATCGCATCCGACATAATTATCCATCACTGATCCATTGCCTATGAGCTTTTCACATATTGATCTTTGCTTAGTTACTTTTCCGTTGCCACTGTTACAATCACTACAAAACTGTTGCTGTTACTTTCGCCACCGTTACCGTTACTTCCATATTACTTTGCTACTAAATACCTTGCTGCAGATATTAAGTCTTTAAGGTGTGGTTGAATTGACAACTCAATTGTTAATACTTGAGAATATTCTTTGGCTCCCCTTGTGTCGAATCAATAAATTTGGGTTGAATACTCTACCCTCGAAAACTATTATGATCCCCTATACTTGTGGGTTATCAAGCTGCAACTTCGCGTACTTCATTTGTGTTCAACGACCAGACAAAGGTGTCACAGAACCCCGCCTTCATTAATAAAGTTTTCCTCTTATATTCGCAATATCTAGATTGCAATCTCCGTTTCTTACTTGTTCTTCGTTTGCTTGCAGGAAACAGACCCTCATGGTCAGGTTGATCATGCTCCGGTGTGGTCAATAACCCCTCGGAAGTTGGTTTAGCGATTGCTAAGGCATGATGTCTCGCACGTTCATAGTCGGATCGTCAAGGTCGACTCCCATAGAAAATGATAGCCACCATCTCATCGAAACATCGGGACACCTTCGCCTCTATCAAGTGGTATCAGATTTCCAGGTTGCTCGGTGAGATTTTACAATCTTTCGTAGTTTAGATTGAGTTTGTTCTTCATACCTACAGTCCACGAAAAAGCCAAAAAAAATTAGGGTTAGTTCATCATATCTGAACCAGTCTGAGCCTTTGCATAGTCTTTTCAGTATTTTGCTTTGTTGAATTTGTGGTTGCATCGTCGTGTCTAGTTGCTGGTCTTAGAGTCTAGTCTTTTAGAGTTTCGAGTTCTAGTCATAAGTTGTCACGCCGCCGCCGCGCCATCATCATCGCCCCTGCCATTTACCACCACCGCTTATCCGCCACCGATCCGTCTCCATATACCATCACCAATCCGTATCCATGTACCACCACCGCTGTCATATCTTACCATCATATATCCACCACGAATCCGAGTTCTTTTCATATTAGGTTTGTTTTTCAGATCCATCTAATTTTCGATTCGTGTTTCCTTGCCTGAGTAGGTTTCGGAAAAAAGCGGCCATTTTTAAGCCAACATTTCGGTGACCGAAAATATTTTTTCCCTATCCTATTTTTAGGCTTTTCTGAGTCTTTTGAGACACTCGTCATCAGAGTGATTTTTTGTCGCACTTTTTAGTCGTTGTTGCCCTGATTTCCAAAAAGAAATTGTCAAAAAAAATCGTGTCCATCCTGTCATTTTGACCTGGGAAGAGTTTTGAGACACTCGCCATTATAGTGATTTTTCGCAAAAAAAGAGGCGCAAAAAAAAGAGCGCAAAAAAAGAGAGCGAAAAATATATTCCAGAGTGTGCTTTTCCCTTGTTCACGTGCAGCGCCATGATTTTGTTAGTGTTCTAGGCTCGCGTCTCTAGCACGGTCTAGCCTAGGACCAGCACAGTAACGCCGTTGAGCGTTTATTCAGCTTTGCATCTCTGAATTGATTACTGCTTATCTTTTTGCTACCATATTATAATCCTTCCTAGATCCACATAAATCTACGTCGTGCGTTTGACTCTCCCTGGTAATCGCTCTATCCAAGCTTGGAGAGTTCTGACTACATCAGTTGCCGATCACCACCTACTGTTGGGTAAGAACTGGTAAGAATTTGAGATTTGCTTGATGGATTTGTGACACCCACCACCACCATTCTCTAGTAGTCTATAGGATCATATTCTTGTGTGTTTCTATTGCTGCTAACCATGGCAGGATCACAAGTCGATGAGACTGACTAGGAGAACATGGTGAATAAGGAGTTGCATGATAAATTTCAGCAAATGATGACTGAACAGGTGCAAGATGTGCTGAACAATTTTGAAGAGGCCATGGATAAGATAACTGGCTTTGAGAAGACGTTCAAAACAAAGCTCGATAACAAATTTAATGAACTGCTTGCGCATACCTCCACGTCACGAAACATCCCTCTACCCAGCGAGTTGTGTCCCTCTTGAGCCTGGCCAAACTGTTGGTGTTGCTGTTGATACTTCTGTGGATCCTGCTGCTGATGCAGAGGAGGATGATTATGCAGGAGTTCGCTGACGTCTTTACACAAGACGTGCCACCGGGATTACCACCTAATCGTGGGACTGAACATCAGATTGACTTAATTCCTGGTGCTTCGCTGCCTAACCGTGCGCCATACTGTACCAATCCAGAGGATACGAAGGAGATTATGCGTCAAGTACAGGAGCTGCTCGACAAAGGTTATATACGCGAATCTCTTAGTCCTTGTGTTGTTCCTATTATACTAGTGCCAAAAAGGGATGGTACGTCGCGTATGTGTGTTGATTGTAGAGGTATTAATAATATTTCTATTGATCTATTCATTATCGTCATCCTATTCCTGGGTTAGATGATATGCTTGATAAATTGAGTGTCTCTGCAATATTCTCCAAAGTTGATTTCGTAGTGGATACCATCAAATTCGTATGAAATTGGGAGATGAATGGAAAACAACATTTAAAACTAAGTTTGGATTATATGAGTGGTTAGTCATGCCTTTTGGGTTAATTAATGCACCTAGTACTTTCATGAGATTAATGAACGAAGTTTTACGTGCGTTCATTGGACGATTTGTGGTAGTCTATTTTGATGATATACTGATTTATAGCAGATCTTTGGAGGAACATTTGGAATATTTACGTGCTGTTTTTTATTGCTCTACGTGATGCACGTTTATTTGGTAACCTTGGGAAGTGCACCTTCTGCATCGACCGAGTATCTTTTCTTGGCTATGTTGTTACTCCACAGGGAATTGAAGTTGATAAAGCCAAAATTGAAGCTATTGAGAGTTGGCCGCAGCCCAAAATGGTCACACAAGTGAGGAGTTTTCTTGGCCTTGCTGTATTCTATAGGCGTTTTATGAGAGATTTCAGCACCATTATGGTACCTCTCAATGAGCTTACAAAGAAGGATGTACCTTTTGTTTGGGGTACCGCACAGGAAGAAGCCTTCACTGTATTGAAAGATAAGTTGACACATGCTCCTTTACTCCAACTTCCTGATTTTAATAAGACTTTTGAGCTTGAATGCGATGCTAGTGGAATTGGATTAGGAAGTGTGTTAGTACAATATGGCAAACCTGTTGCATATTTTTCTGAAAAATTGAGTGAGCCTAGTCTGAATTATTCTACTTATGATAAATAATTATATGCTCTTATTCGGACTTTAGAGACATTGCAACATTATTTATGGCCCAAAATATTTGTTATACATTCTGATCATGAATCCTTGAAACGTATTAAAAGTCAAGCTAAACTGAATTGTAGACATGCTAAATGGGTTGAATTCATTGAGACTTTCTCTTATGTCATTAAACACAAGAAGGGTAAAGAAAATGTTATTGCTAATGCATTGTCTCGTCGCTATACTATGCTTTCACAACTTGACTTCAAAAATTTGGTTTGGAGACCATCAAAGATCAATATGTGCATGATGCTGATTTTAAAGATGTAATGCAGAATTGTAAAGAAGGAATAACATGGAACAAGTTCATCGTTAATGATGGATTTGTATTCCATGCTAATAAGCTATGCATTCCAGCTAGCTTCGTTCATCTTTTGTTGTTGCAGGAGGCGCATGAAGGAGGATTAATGGGACACTTTGGCATGAAGAAGACGGAGGACGTACTGGCTACACATTTCTTTTGGCCAAAGATGAGATGGGATGTTGAGCGTTTTGTTGCTCGCTGCATTACATGTCAAAAAGCTAAGTCACGACTCAATCCTTATGGTTTATATATGCCTTTGCCTGTACCTAGTGTTCCTTGGGAGGATATATATATATATAGATTTTGTTTTAGGTTTACCTCGAACAAAGAAGGGAAGGGATAGCATATTTGTTGTCGTGGATAGATTCTAAAAAATAACACACTTTATACCATGTCATAAAAGCGATGATGCTGTTAATGTTGCTGATTTGTTCTTTCGTGAAATTATTTGCTTGCATGGTGTGCCAAGTACTATTGTTTCAGATCGTGATACTAAATTTTTTAGCCACTTTTGGAGATATTTATGGGCTAAGTTGGGGACTAAACTGCTTTTTAGTACTACTTGTCACCCCCAAACTGATGGACAAACTGAAGTAGTCAATAGAACATTGTCTACTATGCTTAGGGTTGTTTTGAAGAATAATAAGAAAATGTGGGAAGAATGCTTGCCTCATATTGAATTTGCTTATAATCGTTCATTGTATTCTACTACTAAGATGTGCCGTTTTGAAATTGTGTATGGTTTCCTATCTCGTGCAACTATTGATTTGTTGCCTTTTCCATCTTCGGAGAAGGTTAATTTTGATGCTAAAAACGTGTTGAATTGATTTTAAAAATGCATGAGTTAACTAAGGAAAACATTAAGCGTATGAATGCTAAATATAAACTTGTTGGAGATAAGGGTGGAAAACATGTTGTGTTTGCACCTGGAGATCTTGTTTGGTTACATTTGCGTAAGGATAGATTTCCTAATTTGCGCAAATCAAAGCTAATGCCACGTGCTGATGGTCCTTTTAAGGTGTTAGAGAAAATAAATGATAATGCATATAAACTTGAGTTGCCTGCAGATTTTGGGGTTAGTCCCACTTTTAACATTGTAGATTTGAAGCCTTATTTGGGTGAGGAAGATGAGCTTCCGTCGAGGACAACTTCATTTCAAGAAGGGGAGGATGATGAGGACATCAATACCATTGTTACACCCACAGTCCCTGCTACTATACATACTGGACCAATTACTAGAGCTCGCGCGCGTCAATTGAATTACCAGGTACTTCCGTTTCTTGGTAACGATTCTAATGTTCATGAGAATATGATGCTGCCTAAATTGGATACGTTTGTTTTGCTTACAAATGAAGGGTCTAGCTTGGACAAGACAAATGAACCTTGAAGAAAGTTCAAGCATGGAGATGATGGCATGCGTAAGGGGAACAAGAACGGAGTTCCAAGTGATGATTTCAGGACTTTGAAGCCACCATAATGAGTGCATGAAGCCTTGGACGAAATATACAAGATGCCACTTCATAAATTTCGTCCAGAGGCTATTCTAGGTGCTGCGTCACCTTATTTTTGGGCCAGGCCCATGTAATTTTGAAATACTTGATTATAGGCTGCTTTTAGAGTCTGTATGTGTGGGGAAACAAGAGTTAGGGTTGGTTTCGAACCCCTCCTCCAAGGGCCATGAAATTCCCCCCTCTTCCTCCATATATACAGCCCTTAGGGCGTCGTTTAGACTTTGGGTTTATTTAGATTAAAAGTTCGCCATAGCTGCAACATCACGTACTTCGTTTGTGTTCAACGACCAGACAAAGGCGTCACAGAACCCCATCTTCATTAATAAAGTTTTCCTCTCATATTCGCAATATCCAAATTGCAATCTCAGTTTCTTGCTTGTTCTTCGTTTGCTTGTAGAAAATAGACCCTCGTGGTCAGGTTGATCATGCTCCGGCATGGTCAATAACCCCTCGAAAGTTGGTTTAGCGATTGCTAAGGCGTGACATCTCGCATGTTCGTAGTCGAATCGTCAAGGTCGACTCCCACAAAAAACGATAGCCACCATCTCATCGAAACATCAGGACACCTTCGCCTTTATCAGGGGCCCGATTGGACAATAACAGAAGCTTCAGTATGTTGCAACGCCAACGCCATACCTTGCATGATAGCATGCAACTCTGCCTCAAGAGGGTCGTTGCAATTAAAAATATATCGATATACGGCTAAGGTAACCCCACCGTCGTGTCGTCTCAAGATCATGTCGGCAGCCGCCGTGTCGTCCACTCCTAAAGATCCGTCCACAGACAGGGCAACACGATTCACTGTAGGCGACGACCACGAGAAAGTTTTTGTTGCTTTCTTTCTTTCTATTTCCGGACTCACTTCCACCATGGGCATCTTCCCCTTCATAAGCTCCTCTGTATTGTACCTCAAGTTCAAGTGATAACATATAGCTTTGAAGATAATCAGCAGATACTTGAGTTGATGGGACATCTTTCCCATGTTTACTGTCCGTTCTCAAAGATCAAATCCTCCAAACTAGCATAATGATGCATTCCCGCTCATATTGTCCACAGCTAGCGAGTAGGTCTAGTAGCTATTCATTCCATGTATAAATAAGCGCAAAATTATTAGGTAATTGTCACCTTTCTCTCATACGTTCCCACAAGTCTCTTGCATGTTCACATGCGATTGAGGGATGATAGCTTGATTCTTCCTCTTTGCCACAAAGTGGGCATGTAGATCTTTTTGAAATATGCATGTACTTCTTGCAAACATTGGTAGCTAATGCTCGGTGTTACCTGTACATAAACCTGTGCATTCGGTCTGTAAAGTTTGTTCGGTCCAACCATTTCGATCTTCCTATTTGATGGCTGAATTTACTTCCTTCTTTTCATTTTCTCTCTATTTAGTCTTCAATCAATACAGATCGGTCTTCGCCTTGACCAAACGAACAAATTCCACAATAAATGCAGTGTCATTCATTGATTCTAAACATGACTAAGGGGGCAATTGTGGAAGACACTTATGTTGAGACTTGCAACTTTATGAGACTCCCAGTGTTATGAGTTGGGTGAAGGGCAAAGGAGATGGAGTCTAGGACTCCGGGTACACGAGATCGATAGGACTAGACGGTTGTAGGCATGAGTGTGTGGGACTCGGAGGTGTATGGCAGTTGCGGAGTAATTCAGTTTTTTTGGTTTATTGGGTCAGCTGTGGAAGATGACCGATCTGACCAAACTTAATTGGGTCTTTGATTTTTGACGACCGATCTCAATTCGGTCTTCTACAACTCCCATCATGTCAATAAGGTTTCATTTTTGGTCTCGGTCTTAATGCCGGAGAAATGATGAACTACAGCGGACAAGTGTGTGTGGGAAGAATGGCAACCATCAAGCAAAAAAACAAATCTCTGGATATGACCCAAAGGAGTTAGCGGGGCTGATTCTATACAAATAGTATAGATATCTCGTGAAACTTGTCACTAGTCCATTGTCGTCCAGCCCGGTTAGGATACCTGGCTTTCACCCAGGCGACCCGGGTTCAAATCCCGGCAATGGAGTCTATTGATTTTTTGGTCCCTTTATTACACCGCTGACGTGTATAGATGGCGAATTACGTACAGCCAGCAAGCAACTTTGTCTCTTTTTTTTTGGCAGGAAATAGAGCGTATCTTTTCCTCTGAAAAAGTGTTACCATCTCGTAATACCCCATCCGTTTCTAAATATAAGTCTTTGAAGAGATTCCACTATGAATCACATACACTTGTATCTATGCGTTTTAAAATATAGATTCATTCATTTTACTCCCTTTATTACACCGCTGACATGTATAGATGGCGAATTACGTACAGCCAGCAAGCAACTTTGTCTCTTTTTTTTGGCAGGAAATAGAGCGTATCTTTTCCTCTGAAAAAGTGTTACCATCTCATAATACCTCATCCGTTTCTAAATATAAGTCTTTGAAGAGATTCCACTATGAATTACATACGCTTGTATCTATGCGTTTTAAAATATAGATTCATTCATTTTACTCCGTATGTAGTCCATAGTGAAATCTCTACAAATACTTATATTTAGAAATGGAGGGTACTATCTTTCACACTGGCTGGATGATGCAGCCAACAAACGGATCTCCCTAAGAGCAACTCTATTTTTATTACGAAGAATTTTAAGCGGAAATTAAGATGAGTCAAACGTCGTGCACGACCAGCTCTATTTTGTCCATCGTGTTAAGACTGATTATGCTGGCATTACCGTCCAGCAATTTCCCGTGCATCCTTTTAACCAGTGGTTTTAGCGCACAAGCAGCATAGGGATCGATCACTTGGCTTCTAGCGTCTCCGACTCTGTCCTGCCTTTTGCTTTTGGAGTATTTAGATAAGATATGATTCGATGTTATGTTTCACGTTCGTTGAGAAATATGCCGGGTTTCTTTTTCATGTGGTAGAGTGCTTATTATGTAAAAGTGCACTCAGTCGCCTGCGTGCGCATAAATAGTAAACTTTGTGATCAGAGCGAAGGATTCGCACGATACCTGATTACAAGGTGCAGCAAACTCTCCTGCACTCACGCAAAAGTTATGCTACTACCTGCGCGGATGTGGGCTGCTACCACTACTTAACTGCATCGCTGCGCCCAGCCCAGCGCAGCTCAGTAGTGACTCCCATGACAATGGCACTGCGTTCCTCGTTTTCTCTCAAATGTATTTGCGACACTCTTTCTCATCTTGTTAGCAGCTCGATATCAGCTCCGACTTCGGCGATCTTCAAGTCCATGGAAGCTTTTGCGCTGCTTGCGACGCTCTTCACGTCGAGGTCAAGGGCGATGGACTTGACCAGGCCGTTCAACATCTAAAGGTTAAACAGGTCAAGGGAAGCACGTGCAAAGGTGATACCTCGCTCAAAACTCTGCCATGATAAATATGTTATTTTGCGTAATGAAATGTCGAAAAGGATACAAGAGAGCCGATTGCAACAAGGGCCCTGTATTTCGAATCGGCATCTTGGGCATCGTCTTCAGCAATCTGTGGATCCAGATAAGAAATGTAAACACAGGTGGCTGCAGGGAGTAGAGTGATTTACAGAGGTCAGAGATATGGGAACTCACTTCAAGGGCCGCAGAAAGAATTTGTGCCTGACTTTGTTCATCCTTCGATTCAATTGAAAGAACAGAATAGCTGCAGAAAAATATATATATTAGTCAAAAAAAGAGACAAGATCAATCAATGCAGGGACATCAGCGGCATTGCCAGGTGTGCCTGCTAAGTATATTCCAGCATCATGACCAACAAAATTGTAATGCATGGCTAGGTACAAGTATAACACAACTCAAAACTTACTTCAGTAAAAGTGTTGCATATGCCAAGTGAGCGTTCTTGCTAAAAGACGGCTTGCAGCTCGAGAAAGAATCAATAATCTGAAATTATAGCAAACAAAAGTCACTACTTTGGCGCACCAAAATTTACTTGCCACCCCCAAAAAATTATTCAAAATCTAATTTCGTTTTATGAACTAAAAGAGGCCCAGAAATTGACCAATAGATGTTGTAGTAATAATTATTGAATGATAAAACCAACAGCTACTTTCGAGTCAAAATTATATAAATAGGCTGAAATAAAAAATAAGTGTATGTAGTTTGAAAACTAACCTCAGCACAATGGGTTTTCAACCATTGGTGTAAGCATGGGTTGTCAAATAAGTTAGTAACTGCTTTGAGGATTGTAAGCACATTCGGTGAGTGCACAGGTATTGCTACAGCCTTACGGAAAGTTTCCCTGAGTACATCTGATTGATAACATGAGTAAAGAATCTTAGTTCAGTACCAATAAACAAAACAAGGCTGACCATTTTGCTAAGAAATATTACCAGCTATTCTTAAAATGAACATAATAACCAAAAATACTGAGTCAAAAAAAAAACTCAGACAAGAAAGACTGATGCGCTAAAGCATTAACAGGCACAAGCATAAACTCACCGTTTCCACTTTCAATGGTCTTAAGAAGTAAAGTAGCCCCGTCAGGATGCAACACAAACATCCTCAGAAAATCAATAACTGTAAGGTAGAGAGATGGGCAATTATTTCAGATGAACCAAAAATCATCTCCATCAAAAACATAATGCAGCTTCGAATATCCAAACATAATACACTAGTTGTTAAACCCAAGCAACTGTCCCACTAATATTAGATAAGAATGTTTTACTGCGAAAAGCATCTGGAACAGAATCCACGTGTAAAAGATAGCTCCATAGGAGAAAACAAGCTCCGGCATTCTTAACAGTTTGTCACCTTCGGTGAGAACATTGGGAAACCAAAATATATCTTGGTCGGTTGAATTTTATCTGATTTCTTTGACCAATACCAAGGCTTTATAACGAAATTGTCCTCATCCGTGGATGTATCAATTATATTTCTCTCTTTTAACGCTGAGAAGCTGACATTTTTCCAAATAACAACTTTAGCTCTACAATCAAACTTTTGGCAGGAAAAAAGAGCATGCCACAATTAATTGAAACTATCAACTACAACAATGTAATTATTACATTATAATAGCTGACGGTAATTCAATAAGACTAAGAGTCTATGAAAGAAGGGATGTACTCAGTCAATAATCTCCTTATGTTTTAGTTCTTGTTTCAACTGACATCGGAATTCAAGAGTCTAGTCTAATCACCAGGTGAAAACAGAGAGCTTGGAGTCAACCATTATGTTGATAACAGTGTTAATGCGGTCCCAAAGTTTTTTAGAGAAGGGATGTACCTGGAAACATCATCTGTGAAGGCCAAGACTTCAATATTTTTAGCAACAACACGATGTCAGCATCTGCAAGCTTGCTTGTGTGATAAAATGATGTATTTTTCAATACTTTCACTATAGCAGCTAATCTTGAAAAGTCTGCCTCGGACAAGGATAGATGTTTTTGTTCCTGAATAGACAAAGTCAATTATTAAGCCTAGGTAAGACATTAATGGTCCCTATTAACAGAGTGAATCCCCTGAAAGTATGAAATAATATAGAAATTAAAATCCCTCATAAAGTTTGGACATGATTGTATTCTAAGAATCCCATGTGGAGATACCAGACTGAACTAAGCTGTGGTTAAGCCCACATAACTCCATAATTATTTTAGCTTTGTGCTAGATGAACTAGTACTCAAATGACAGCGATATGGTTATTGTCGTCTAAAGATTTTTCAATCACATCCCATAGAAAGCCAAAACACAAGAAATTCGCAGTTTTGCTAGCAAGGTCAAGTTATCCAATTCATACTTCAGCATAGCATAGTATCATAATTACACACCCATCATGGACATGGACATCCAACACATGTCTCTGCACTTCAAATAGCTGGAACAAACTTTGTTCAACTATGCTGAGAACCTGAGGTGGTTTAGTAGCATGTCTTTTCCACACTACTACTTGCCTGAGAAAGTTATATTCCTTATGCCAGGGACAAAATTATCAGCACAAGCTTGCAGCTTATAAGAAACAAAAGGGCCAACAAGAAGGTGAGAGATGTGGGAGTTCATGGACCTAAAGCACCTTGATAGTTCTAAAATAAATCTTTAAGGATGTAAATAAAGTTGTGAGATACTGAAATAAGCTTCAAAATTACCGAGTCAGATGCAAGTGTTGCACTGAATTCTGTAATTTTCTTAAGGATTCCCTCAAACTGAGCCGTCTCAAATAGTAACATTCCGTTCTGCAAACAAAGGGAAGTTTTTTTTTTTTTTTTGAGTGAGAATTGCAATAGATCATAACTCAAATCTGATGGCAGCTTGTTTCTAGTGTGTGTACAAGAACAAAGTACAGGTAGTTGAGTTTAAATGTTTTAGTTTCAGTCAAGTACTCGTATTAGATTATCATCAGTTAATAGCAATCCATTCGTACCTTCGGTATGTGCTTGAAAGTTTGTTTTGGGGCACTGCCTGCAATTATGTATGGAACATTATGGCAGGACTCTCAAAAGATGCTAGAGATATTTACATTTTATGCGAGGAAAAAGGAAGAAAAACCTATTGTAACAAATTGAACACTGTGTGCATGAATACATACCATTTGAAGAAGACGGTTGCCCGGGTACATATGCATTACCTGATACATAATTAATAAAGTCAAGCATCAACAGACCAAAACTGGCAATATATTAATATTTTATAAATGACTGCTGAAAGATATAAAATCTAACACGCTTACCCCCAGTATAGGGATCGCGGAAAGATGGATCTGGAACAAAATTGTTCTGCCCAGAATTTTGCAGTATGAATTCTACAACTTGCTGGCGATATGTCAAAGGAAGATTTTCTTTCAGGAGCCATTTGTCTGCAACTGCGTATGGATCATCTGCACAAAACAATTCATAGGTAAGACGGTGGTACTTAAAATAGCAAAGTGGTAGACTCTCAAGCATCAAATCAAAGTGCAGTACATGCAAGCGGAGAAAAAACTTCACGTTAGATGACTATTTAAATGATGATTTTTCTAAACATAACTATGTGGGTCACAATATTGCTTTTTTACTCTGGAAACAATAGCAGAGAAACAACTTCTAAATGCAAGACAAATGTGTGATATACCTGATCGATTGTAGGGCAGTTTCCGAATGGGTTCTCCATCTCCAATGTCAACATTAAAAACTGCACAAATATATAAAAAATAATACTATAAAGAAACAGAAAAGATTAGGAAAAGGCCAGCACTCAACCGACTGATTTTCTGTCTGTCCCTGTGGGAGCTCAGCCAGGGATTTGCAACATAGCCCATGTTGCAGTTCCAATACGGGCCATGTTGCAAAGGACAGGGGCAGAGCGACGTGCGTGATGCGTGGGAGATCAGCCTCGGATTGCAACATGGCCCATGTTGAAAGGACGGGGGCAGCGCGAGGAGCATGACGCATGCCTGTGTGCGAGCTCAGCCTGAGATTTGCAACATGGCCCATGTTGCAAAGGACAGGGGCGAGACCATGTTGCGCTGCAAACATTTTTTTCATGAACCGCAAAAAAAACTGTTCGGCGGAGTGCAACATGGCTCTGTTGCAAAGCCCCAAACACAACACGGGCCATGTTGTGGACAGACTGGGGCGCCCGGCTGACGCAGGAAGAGATCGAACGGCTGTCTCACACGCTAGCCAACGGCTACCAAGGCGGTTAATGCAATTCGATTATTGCTCTGCTGACGCGTAGCGTCGCCTAAAAGTTTAACGGTGAAACACATCAAAATAAAATAACTTACCGAAGTCATAGTGAGCACCATCATAAACCTGACCTTGTGCAGCATCCCCAGGTCCATCCACCACCTCACCAATCTAGCAATTTGGTTTATGACAAGATAAGTCACCGACGCTTATTTAGTTATTTTGGGACGGAGGGAGTATACAACAAAGCAACAATGCCACTGCAAGGTCAAGCGTGGTAAAAGCATATCGAGTGCTAAATTAGGTTCCATTTAATGTGTAATAAATGTGTCATCAACCCTATCATATTTGAAGATTGTATGTGTGAATTTGGACCGTTACTGCAGGCATTGAGTGCCTCACGGATACCTCAAATTGCATAAAAACTTGCATTTAAGTTACATTACTCAAGCAGCATATCAAGAGGGCAGGCCTGGCGCAGTGGTGAAGTCCTCCCCACTTGTGCCAAGAGGTCCTGGGTTCGAACCAGCCTCTCTGCATTGCACTTTGCAGGGGTAAGACTAGGTTCCTATAATCCCTCCCCAGACCCCACCTTGTGTGGGAGCTTCTATGCACTGGGTCTGTCCTTTACTCAAGCAGCATATCAAGCAGCTAAAGATAGCAACAGACCAAATATGTAAACATTGCTCAGCTTTGCAAATTCTTTGATGTAGCAACTTAATATAATACTATGGAAAGGTCTAATGCACAAAGGTACTTACTTTGTCCCATTTTAGCTCTTTTGAATTCCATGAATAAGCAACACCGTTATCGCCCTCTCTAACAATTAGAGTTTGCCCATCAGTGTTTCCTGCTTGAGCAAAAGAAAAGTTACAAACATGGCATTACTATGCAAAAATAACACGCGCGGTGATGACTAGATATTGTCAATTACTTTACATACACCACAAGTCCACGACACTAAAGAATTTATAGAAAAATTGTTTTTATATTGTGATCTCCTTAATCCCTTATGCGCTGAAATATGATGAAGGCAAGGTTTATTGCAAATTGGAAAGATATGAATATTTTCAAAAGCTCGAGATTATTTCAGTGTGCAAGTACACCTTCAATCCGATTTTAATTTTGAACTCCATAATATGCTGACATTATGTTTCATGAAAACACACCCAGCCTCATTCACTACAAATAGTTGGAGCATCATGGAAATATGAACACAATACCCCTGTAACGTATCAGAAAAATGAGATATATGACCTTGAACTTGCAGTGCCTCAACTCCTGGTAGATCCATCAACTTCAGTCCACCAACAGTCTTTCTGTAGGAAAAAAAGGCATAAAGATCATTTGGTCAAATTAGTAGTCGACGTATGATTAACCCCATGGTTCCGACTATTATTATTTTTGGACAACAAGTCTTGCCTAAAAATTAAAATGTTAGCATAACAATTACATGATAGAGTAATCCGACAACAAAACTGATCCTTTAAGCAGAAGATGTCAAAACTTCAGAATGTGAAAAAAAAACAGGAACCAACCTGCTTAGTGTGTACTGAGAAATAATATCGGTATATGTTGCAAGCTCCTCATCACTGCAGAACCTATTATTGTCGGTTGTCCATATCCTCACAACTCCGTCAGAACATGCAGTAACAACATCTCCATTATCCAAAAATTTAGCATCCCATATACATCCTGGGTGTTCAATGCTCTGAACACAGATTCCATCTGCATTATATTACTTGACAGTCATATAACCAGGTACATGGAGAAAAATCTGGATTCTGCTATGTACTAACAACTAAAACAAAAAAACTGCACTATAATGCACCTCCAATATAAATTTCGTTTCTACAATAGTTCATATTATGAATCCAAACATACTATCCCAAAAAACAAGACAGATATATCCTAGCTGCATCCATGAAACACACAACTCAAATCGGCCCAAGAAACTGGTTTACATCATCATAGGTACAGGTGAAAGAAGACCGTGTGTGGGTATCGGGATTCTTATTTTCAATGTGGAAGAAAAGAAGACCGGAACTGCTCATGGACTAGCCAAAGGAGGAATCAAGACAAGAATACAGATGCTTAACGACAATTAGCAGATCCCTCTTTACTTATTGTCACAATTTCCATTATCGTGCTAAATACAAACTACCTTTCCCATATGCCACTGCCCAATATGTTTGAGGTCGAAGTATTTACAATATTTTGCCTATAATAATGGAATCCCATGCAATATTTTGCCTCTAACAGAATCCCACTTAAGAGGAAGTACTATCATAGACTGGGACTATTTTTGTTTGGAGAAAATATTAGACTGAGGCATATAGGGGGACAAACCAGCTGACGAGTGGATAGTAACCCCAATGGAACGGTCAGGGTTTAAAGAGTTGTTCAGAACACATGGTACAAGTACGGATGGGAATAAAAAATTAGAAAGGTGAAAAATAAACCCAAACCAAGAAAAGAAAAATATAATGTTAAATCAGCTCGGGGTCCATACATCAGTTGCCATGCATAGAAAACCGAATTAATATCAGTCAGTTCGGTTTTAGGTTCAGTTTAACTAAACGGACTGAAAGAATCTGCTCGTCCTATGGCCCCATTTCCCAGGGCCATGCTACCGTCCTTATCTACTTTAGCAAAAAGCAAGTCCATCAAAATCTCAACTAAAGCCCAGCAAGATCTCCACCAAGTCAGCTAGGTGCCTAGGCCCATCTCTTGCTCTCGCGTACCAATGCAATCACGACGGTCAACGGGCCACAGGGAAACAAAGTTACGAACACTTCGCCCAATACTAGCCGCCACAGCACCAGCCGACATTCATGCAATCCATCCCAACGACCAACAGCACTGCACTCGGCAGCCCCATCAGTGGACTAGCACTCCTGTCAGTCTGTCACCGTCAACGAGACGATTCAAAGGATTCAAAGAGGAGCAGTGCCATGCAACAATGACGGTAGCAAAGTGCAATCATGTATGCTCTGCATTGCTGATTCAACAACAAGATTTTGGATTTCAATCATGACCTGTTGATAAAATCCGAGTATTTGACAGCATGCACACCCTGTTCTGCTATTGAATTACAGTTCCGTTTAAACCGAAAAGCAAACCGAGGTTTGGGTGAACCCAATTTCCGGTTCATAGTAATTTCCAGGCTAACTCAGTTGTCAATTTTAGAAAACCAAATACCGGGGAAAAAAGAGGAAGAACCGAATGCCCACACCTAGATTAAAATATAAATAAATTATATCCTATATAAAAAAAGTGCCACTGCATTTTAACAACAATTCTCCAAAGCAGACAAAATAAATCACCTTTCCATATCTTGACAGAGCGATCTTCACTGCCACTAGCAATTAGACCAGATGAATGCGCATCCACAGAATATACAAGAGAGGTATGGCCAATCATCTCCAACAGGGGTTGGCCAGTTAATGCCCATAACTTTATAGTTCTGCGAGCAGACAAAATATCATATGTTATCGTGTAAACAGAGTAGCTGTAAACTGAAAGAATACATTTGATGCACAAAAATGTAAGAAGACAATGAAAATGATGAAAAGCCAAATAGATGAGCAGTTCCTTTCAGCAAACCGTTGGCAGGATATTAGTACAAATATCCAAGATTAAACGAGAAATTATGATATCTTCATGTACAATTATATAGAAAGAATAATAGCAGCCTGTACTGATCCATCCTTTCATTTAAAAGCAAGTGGAACTAGTCAGGTGATATTTTAATCACTCACCCATCATGTGATGCAGAAAGTATACCCATCCCTGGCATCTGTGCTAAACATCGAACAGTGTCTGCAATGGAACAACATTTGTCAACTGATCAAGTATGTGTGGATGATCACAAAAATGCCAAAAGCACTAGTGCACATCAGGAGTTAACAAATAACCTGCATGCCCAGAGAATGTATGTAGACAAGTCCTTCCTTTCCAAAGTTTAATGGTGGAATCACTTGAACCTATACAAAAGGGGAAATATGTGAAGTATTAATCAACCATTTGACAAATTTAGTTATAGATATTCATGGGCAGTCACAATTGCTCTCAAATATTTCATAATTCATAAACCAGGATGCCATATGATGTTGAAGCCAATGACACCGGTTCAGTTATGGAAACGCTAGAAAACAGTGAAAATAATAAATCGCACTAGCAGTACAAGGTACCAGCGCACCAATGTAGATTAATAATAAAAATCTAGTAAAAATGGAAAATGAAGACATATCGGAAGCTCTACCCGTAAATAGTTCTCCCGAGGGCAGCTTTAGAACAGTTTGCACTGCAACTTTATGAGCCTCCCAAACTTCTACAGCATTGCCATCTCTCCACCTTCTTAAAGTACTGTGCATAATACAAGCGTCAGGGTACAGCAAGAAACCATTAGCTACAACGGGGAAACTTCATAAATTATTAGCCCATTATGTCATTTGACAAAAAAAATACAGCATAAAGTATAATTCATAAACGCGCATGCCCAAAAATACTGAATACACCACAGCCTAAACACAAGTAACATTGGAAACCTTTTCTATCAGGGAAGTGTAGAAAGAAACAGAAGTACGATGTGTGAATTTGTACAAATAGAAGAAATATAATTTATTACTCCCTCCGTAAACTAATATAAGAACGTTTAGAATACTAAAGTAGTGATCTAAATGCTCTTATATTAGTTTACAGAAGGAGTACATTACATTCATGTTACACCACTACATCTCCCTCAGGATGAAATCAGCACAAACAAGCAATCAAGAAGAAGTATGGTGAAGCCATACAAGCAAGTTCTGCACAGGAATTACACTGGTTGGGAAAAAACATACCAATCCATCGATGAAGATATAATGTCACCGTTGTCGTCGATAGCAAGACCAGTCACCTGTGAGGTGTGACCCCTCATTGTTCCAACAACTTCTCCTGTATGCAAATTCCATAGCAATACTAGCGTATCCATGCCACCAGAAACAATCGCTCCTTCCGGAAAGCGATCAGAAGGTGGGGCCCAAACCATCGGGCCAACAAAACTGGAATGTCCTACAAGTGTTTTTGAGAGGACATATTCGCGCTTCTTTTCCGGGTCCTGCATCCAGAATCTCACCGTTTTATCTCTTGACGATGTTGCGACCCCCACATCACCACAGATACAGATCCCACGAACCTATTAAAAAAGAGCAAGGACAAGTTAGCCAAGAACCAAATGTGTAGCAAATGTAGAAATTATGAAAGAGTTTGATGACAAGGATCTGACTTTATTGGTTGAATACATACCAATGCCCAAAGTCTCGAACTACTTAGTGATGCAGATATGCGTTCCACGTATGCAAAATAAACTTTGCCTAAGCTCTTAACAGTTTGAGCAAAATAATCGTTTAATACACAGGGATCACCTTTATCTCCAAATTTGGTTGATCATCATATACGCACTTTTTTATTTTCAATACTAACATGCTCCCCTTTTACTATCCTTTGAACATACACATGGGTTTGCATAAAGGGGTGTTTTGTATTATGTTTGGTATTTACATGCTAAATGCAAGTTATGATTGGAACCATACATCCATCGTTAGAAAAACAGAACGTGGCATTCTGGATGAGCATTGATTCCTGAAATAAGCACGACAATTTGTTGAATTTTTGGTGGAACATAACACAGGAACTAACCATCTGATTACACACGTGAAAAGAACTCCAGCAAAACCAAGTAACCAATGATTCCTAGATCCACAAATTCACTACAAATATCGTATCAAAAGCAAGTCAAAGTGCAATGACTAACCGCCGGCTATTTTTACACTACATATTCACCCCCTAAACCCTGTATATCGACTGTTATACAAACCGAAAGTAAAGTCACAAGAGCATGCGCAGGGAAGAACTAAATTCGGACGGGCAATTGAAATCTAAAACTTGTGGGGAGGTGTTGAACCGGAGGAGGGGGCAAGCTGAACCCGCGGGAGGGCAACCAAGCTAGCTAGGTCGAATTACGCAAACCCGCGCCGCCCTTCCAGCGAACGCGTCTAACTAGCAGATCGAGACGGCCCGCGCCCGCCGCAAAACCTCCGTCTAGGGTTCGTCCGGGCCGGCCAGGTGGGATCGAATCGCGTACATACTTGCAGGGGAAGCAAAGCGGAGAGCTGAGGCGACGGACGCGGGGCGAATAGTGCAGGGGAGAGGGAGAGGCTTACATCATCCTCGTGGCCGTGGAGCTGCGCGCTGAGGTGGTACTCGGCCATGGGCGGCGCCGGACGACGTACGGCGGCGAGAGAGAAAGATTGGCGGAGGAGGGAGACGGCGAGTCGAGACTGACACGATGCCAACTGCGAGCAAAGTTTCGTGGGATGTTGTGTCTCGGTCCTATATCGTGTTGTTGCGATTTCATGGAGGCTGGGCCGTGCCAGGTTGAGGTGGGCTCTCTTTATGGGCTGAGAGCATCTACGACCAATTCGGCGGACGAGCCTGGGCAGGTCCGGACACGTCCGCTTTGGACCCTTAGAGCAACTCCAACGAGGGACCCAAACAGACGCACGCTTCATCCGCTTTTCATCCGTTTGGATCGGCCAGGCGGACGTGCACGTCCGCATTCTCGAATGGGTCGACTTGACTGTCCAACGAGAGGCGAATTCAAATGTGCCGGCATGGAAAAAACAGCTCGTAGATGTCGGATTTCGGGTTCCGGCAAAATCCTCAAGCTTCGAACTTTGGGGTGCACACGAAGATATTTCCCTTCCCCTACGTGGCGTCAAATGTCGGATTTTGGGTTCCGGCAAAACCCTCAAAGTTCGAACTCTGGGGTGCGCACGAAGATCTCTCCCTCCCCCTATTTCGCGCGCTCACCACGATCTCAAGGCTCAGCTCGTCGAACCCGAAGAACAAGGGACACAAGAGTTTACACTGGTTCAGGCCACCGATGTGGTGTAATACCCTACTTCAGTGTGGTGTGATGGATTGCCTTGTAGGCCGAGGATGAACAAGTACCAGGGAAGAACAGCCTCCTGAGGGGAGGTGTTCTTGAGTTTGGTGAGCTGGTGCGTATGAGGGTGGAATGGATCCGATCCCCTTCCTATGATGATGGCTAGTCCTATTTATAGAGGCCCTGGTCCTCTTCTCAAATATTAGGCGAGAAGGGATCCCATAACGGCCAATTTGAAGGGGGACAGCTAGTACAAGCTATCTTGACAAAAGGTGGTCTTCGCCTGCCAAAGGCTCTGGTGGTGACGCCGTCGTGGGCTCCGCGATGACCTCCGTCCTGTCGTCTTGCTGGTCTTGGTCTTGTTGCGCCGATATAAAAACCTTTGCCTGATGTCTCGGGACTCCTCGCTTGTGCCTGCTCCTTTAGCACCAAAGAGGCAACTGGTGCTATGCACCCGCTGGCGCCCGCCTGGTACCCGCCTGACCTTGGTCGTCATGGCTCACGTCACGGGAACCTCATGAGGTGCCCCTTACCTTGATCTCTCCGCTCCTCGCGAGCCAGCCTAATGAGGCTGCCCCTGAGGAGGTCTTGTGTCGTCCGTCTCGCGAGGCTTGACCCTTCGCGAGGATCTTGAGTGTTTGCTAGTGAAGATGGGTCGTACCAGGCCGCTCGAGGAGCCACGCCGTGGGCCGCAGGCAGGCAAGTCTGGAGACCCCCATTCCCAGGACGCCGACAGTAGCCCCCGGGCCCAAGGCGCGCTCGGACTTGGCTTCGAGGCGAAGCCAAGGGGCAAGTGCGGAGCACCGCGGGCCCCAATAGCCTGCGGCCTTGATTGACGCGTGGTGAATGACGGGACGTGGGCGTCTCCGCTTCCCCACGCTGCCTCGGCAACTGCCCGACTGACAAAAGGCTGGCGCGGGCTGCGCTGCCTTCATTGCTCCCCTTCGTCTTGCTTCAGATCTCCTTTCTTACTCCTCGCTCCCAAGGACTCCAGATCCGCCCAAATCTTCCTCCGAATCCGCCACCAATGGCGCCCAACAAAGCTCGGGCCGTCGCTCCACCATCCTGGTACGAGCCTGCGTTGAGCGCGCCAAGCGTTTCGGAGAAGAACCTTGCCACCATGCTCCTGATGACGACGGCGGGTGATGAGAAGAGGAAAACCGCGCTTCGGGCTGGCTCCGCCGAGCCGGAGCCCTCGGGTAGCACCTTCTATCACTTCTTCATGAGCAGCGTTGTTGCGGGGTTGGTTCCCCCCTTCTTCAACTTCTTCTACTTTGTCCTCAACCACTACAAGCTTCGCGTCCTCCACCTTCATCTCAACTCCATCCTCCTTATGTCGATCTTCGCCTTCTATTGCGAGGCGTACGTTGGGATGATGTCGTCCGTGGCACTGCTGCGCCACTTCTTCTATCTTCGGACCAAGGACGGCCCCTGCTTGGGGTGTGCCAACTTTGTCGCAGCCAATAAGACCAACGCGATCTCGAAGGCCGGGAAGAAGGCCGAGAACTTCAGGAGCAAGTGGGTCCTGATGGATGCCAAGTGCTCTCACCCCCGGCTGGTGCTGCCGACGGCGATGCCCACGTCTCACGACGAGTAGTTCCGCGCGAAGCTCGACGACCCTCGGGCAAAGTTGGTGCTGGAGAGGATGACCGCCGACCTGAAGCCTGACGATCCGACGACGGCGAAGCTGATGGGGGCCATGATCATGAAGGAGTTCATGGCGCAGCGCGTGGCTCCGCTCCAGTCACGCCCACGCCCCTCATGGAAACTCGGGGACGGGGGTGACGACCTCCGCCTGCACTAGGAAGCCTTGTCTAACATGGAGCTGGGCGCAGCCCTCCGCTCCTTGGTTGGAGACGACCAGGAGTACCCGTCGGACGCCTTCGTTCCCTTGTAGCACCGTCCGAAAGGGGCAAAGATTGTCGCTGCCCTGCCTGTCTTTGATGGACGTGGCCTTGTGCCGCCGGCGCCCTCAGAGGCCCCGGTGGTGACGACTCCGGTGGTGGTGTCCTCTAGTGATTCTGGCGAGGAGGAGGAGGACTCGGTGGCCACCCTGGAGGGGTCTGGGGAGACCTCCCCCTCGCACAAGGCCGATCTCCTTCGCGCCTTTCCTGACGACGACGATGTCGACTGTAACGCCCTTAATGCGGCTATATCTCCTACGTGTCGAAGCACGACTTAGAGGCATAACCGCATTGAAAGCAATGTCGCAAGTAAGGTAATCTTCACAACAACACATGTAAAAAGATAATAAGGGGAAAGGTACATAGTTGGCTTACACTCGCCACGTCACACAAAGTACATAATAACATTACAATCATCCAATACACTCATGGTCCGACTATGGTACCAAAATAAAAGATCAACCCCAACAAGCGACATGGTCCCGATCGCCCCAACTGGGCACCACTACTGATCATCAGGGAAAGACACATAGTAACGACGGGAGGCTTCATCAAACTCCCACTTGAGCTCAAGCGCATCATCTGGAACGGAGTCATCGGGCCCTGCGTCTGGTTTGGAAGTAATCTGTGAGCCAGGGGGACTCAGCAATCTCGCACCCTCGTGATCAAGACTATTTAAGCTTATAGGTAAGACAAGGTAATATGTGGAGCTGCAGCAAGCGACTAGCATATATGGTGGATAACCTGTTCGCAAAAGAGAGCGAGAAGAGAAGGCAAAGCACGAACGAAGAACTAAAGAACAACCTACGTCAAACATTACTCCAACACCGTGTTCACTTCCCGGACTCCGCCGAGAAGAGACCATCACAGTTACACACGCAATTGATTCATTTTAATTAAGTTAAGGTTCAAGTTATCTACAACCGGACATTAACAAATTCCCATCTGCCCATAACCACGGGCACGGCTTTCAAAAATTTAAATCCCTGCAGGGGAGTCCCAACTTAGCCCATCACAAGCTCTCACGGTCAACGAAGGATAAACCTTCTCCTGAGATGTTCTGATCAGACTCGGCATCCCGGTTCTACAAGACATCCTCGACAAGGGTAAAACTAAACCAGCAACACCGCCCAGATGTGCCGACAAATCCCGATAGGAGCTGCACATATCTCGTTCTTAGGGCACACCGGATGAGCAAGACGTCGGGTAGGCCAGCCCAGAGTTGCCCCTGGTAGCCCCGGACATCGCTCAGTTGGACCAACACTTAGAAAAGCACTGGCCCCAGGGGGTTAAAATAAAGATGACCCTTGAGTCCGCGAAAACCAAGGGAAAAAGGCTAGGTGGCAAATGGTAAAACCAACGTTGGGCATTGCTGGAAGAGTTTTATTCAAGGCGAACTATCAAGGGGTTCCCATTATCACCCAACCGCGTAAGGAATGCAAAATCCGGGAACATAACACCGATATGACAGAAACTAGGGCGGCAAGAGTGGAACAAAACACTAGGCAAGAGGCCGAGCCTTCCACCCTTTACCAAGTATATAGATGCATTAAAATAACAAGGTAATATAATGATATCCCAATAATAATCAATGTTCCAATAAGGAACGATCTCCAAACTTCACCTGCAACTAGCAACGCTATAAGAGGGGCTGAGCAAAAGCGATAACATAGCCAATCAACGGTTTGCTAGGACATGGTGGGTTAGAGGTTTGACATGGCAATTTGGGAGACATGATAAGCAAGTGGTAGGCATCGTAGCATAGGCATAGCAAAAGAGCGAGCATCTAGCAAGCAAAGATAGAAGTGATTTCGAGGGTATGATCATCTTGCCTGCAAAGTTGTCAGAGTTGACTTGATCCTCGTAAGCAAACTCAACGGGCTCCTCGTTAGCGAACTCGTCTCCCAGCTCTACCCAAACAAGACAAATAAGCAAAGGAACACAATCAACCACGTGCAAAGCTCAAACAAATATGATGCAAACATGGTATGATATGCGGGATGCGATATGTGATGCATATGCAAGATTTGACAAGGAATGATTGAACCTGGCCTCAAATTAGAAATCCAAGAGTGCCACTGGAAAGGTGAGGTGATTTCGGTTGAAATCGATATAAAGAACACCGGAATCGGAAGCACGGTTTGGAAATGGCAAGCAAAACAAATATGGCAATGGTTTGCGATAAACAGCAAGTAGCCATCTAAATGCATTAAGATAAATATGCTACATCACTCAAACATGGCAACAAAATACATGGCAGGGATCCACTCATAATGCTTGACAAAAGATGAACACTGAGCTACGGCCAATTCATCCATTAACAGGTTCAAACAAGCATGGAAAAAGCGCAAACGATAAACATGTTTCAGGCTTAGTGAAATTAATACAAGCCTAGAATTTCATATCAGGTAGCACACTTTGGAGCATGAAAACTATATGCTACAGGAACTTAACATGGCAAAGCAAGGTATGACATGAAGCTACTCAAAGCACTTAACAAAAGTCCCTTAGTGACCTTGAGCCAAAAGGGATCAGAAAATACAATTGCAAGCATGTGAACATGGCAAAAACATAATCAGGTTACAGACTTAGAGAAAAACTGGATCATGCAAATCTGTTAACGAATAGGCATGTTTACGAGCTCGATGCACTCACTACAGAGCATGGCATGACAAACCAAGCATACACTCATCAAGAATACATATTATAGAAGCTAGACATGGCAAGAACAACAACATAGCATGCACGGATCAACAACAACATCCTCGGCAAAATCGCTAACGAGTAGACAATCTGCTAGGAATTATGAAATAGCAAAAGTAGAGCTCGATTGACTCAAGCTAGGGTGCTCCATAATTGCAAACAAAGACATGAATGGATAGAGCACCACAATAGTAACAAATCATCCTTATTGATCATCCTCAAAAGAGGCACGGATCACTAGGAAACAACATGAACATATGGCATATTGATAAAAACAGATCAAGGACTTAGTGAAATTCTAAGTCCCTGAAATCAGCATTAACGAATGCACTACTTTGCAAGCTTGTGCTAGTCACCACACATATCACAAAAATACATGGATAGCACCTCTGTAAAGATGGCAAAGCATATAACAAAACACATGTAGAGCTCAGGAGCATATCATGCACACATTAATCATGGCAAAAATGACAAATAGCTATTTGGTGCAGCAGATCTGACAATTATCTCAAATAGCTCTCTTCCAACAGCATTTCGGGCATCAAGATGAGCTCAAATGAAAATAATGCAATGGGATGAAATGATGTACTCTCTGAGACGAACATTTTGAAATGCTACACGCCCAAAACTGAGTTACGGATGCAGAGTTACGACATGAGCAAGAATGCAAAATAATATGCAGACTTAGGGAAAAATCGGGGTCAACCCTAGGGTTACTGTAGCAACCGAATCTGGATCTGGGCGCACGCAAAACGAGGATCAACGGGGAACTCGCCGGAGCTGCATGAGACGGCGGCCGGACTTGGCGCGGCGCACGCTGGCGCGGGAGGAAGACGGTGGGGCGGCGGGCGTCGCCGGCGAGGCTGGAGGCGGGCGGCGCTCGCGGTTGGGCGGCGGAGGTCGCCGGGGCCGCCGGGCGGCGAGTTCGCCGGCGTGGAGGAGCGCGGTGGCGGGAGGCAATGGCGGCGCGGCGGCCGGCCGGGAGAAAAGGGGCCGGGCGCGGGGAAGATGGGAGGCGGCGCGGTCGGGGTGCCTCGGCCCGAGTCGGGCGGCGGGAGGGCCGGCCACGGGCCTAGCGGGCCCGTGCGGTCGGCGGTGATGTGGGGACCGATCCAGGGACAGGTGTCAGGCGGCGGTTGACGGCGGGGATTTGTCCGGCGCGGATCCGGACATGTCCGACGGCGCGCGAGGTGGAAAACTAGGGTTTCGGGGGAGAAGACCCGTGAATTTCGGAGGGGGTTCTTTATATAGGCATGGAGGGAGCTAGGAAAGTCCAAATGAGGTGCGGTTTTCGGCCACGCGATCGTGATCGAACACTCTAGATGATGGAGAGGGTTTTGGTGGGTTTTGGGCCAAATTGGAAGGGTGTTGGGCTGCAACACACACGAGGCCTCCTCGGTCCCTCGGTTAACCGTTGGAGTATCAAACGAAGTCCAAATGGTACGAAACTTGACAGGCGGTCTACCGGTAGTAAGCAAGGCCGCTTGGCAAGTCTCGGTCAAATCCGGAAATGTTTAACCCCCACACACGAAAAGAAGGTAGAAAGGACCACCGGAGGAGATAGGAGCGCCGGAATGCAAAACGGACAACGGGGAAAATGCTCGGATGCATGAGACGAACACGTATGCAAATGCAATGCACATGATGACATGATATGAGATGCATGACAACGACAACAACACACGGAGACAAAAACCCGAACCCGAGGAAATAAAATAACTTAGCGCCGGAAATGGCAAGAGTTGGAGTACATATGATGTAAATTACATCCGGGGTGTTACATTAACGACCACCCACTGAGGGAAGCCATGCCCCCTGCTGGGGTTACCACAAGGTCCAGGGTCTCCCCCTCGAGGAGGCTGGCGTCCGGTGTCCCGACAAAGAGCAGATCATCGCTGATCTCTCGGGGCGATGCCCCTGCTTCACCGCCGCCCGGGGCCACCGCGGCCTCGCCGATCTCTAGGGCCCACGCGCATGCGCCTCAGGCCGCGAGGCTCCCCGGCTCCGCACTTCCAAAGAGGCGGCGGGAATACGCCACCGTGGACTAGTGAGTGTCCTGTCATGGCCTTGCTCCTGCTTCCATTGTGGCTTCCTGACGTTTCCTTCTTGTGCTGCTAGGCCGACGCCGTCCTCGAAGAAGAAGAAGGAGGCGGCAGCCACATCCTCGGGGACCCAATGGCCTGGCACGGCCGCACCTCCTCCAATGCAGATGGGCGGCGATGGCGCCCACACTTCTCCTGCTCAGTCGTCCTCGCGAGGCCCAGTGGACGAGCCTCAGGAGGAGGCGATCTCCTCGGCCAAGCCGGCTTCGGAGGCGCCTATCCCCAGCTCGTCTGTTGACGCGGCCAAGGTTCAGGAGCCCCCAGCTCCACTTCCTGTCATCTCCAGCTCGCAGGTCTTGGCGACGGCGTAGCCTCCTCCTTTGGTTGGATCACTGACCCGCGATCCTTCTGCTCCGCCCGACGCCTTGAAGGAGGCCCTTTCCGCGCTGGCGCGGCTTCGGGGCAACCTCCAAGGTGCTGACCGCCGACTGTTGGCGGGGCGCCTTGAACTGATCTTTGGTTGGTTGTAGTTCGACGAGTCTGTCAGGGAGGCGCTGAGCCAGGCCGTGGCGGCTTCCAAGGAGGACAAGCAGGCCGCTGCCCAACCCACGGCCGCCCGCAAGGTGGCGCTGAAGGACGCCGGGGCCGCCCAAGATCGCTGCCGGTCGCTGGAGGCCGAGCTGGAGGCCATGCGCGACGAGCGCGTGGTCGAGGCTCGAGACCGCAAGGCGGAGGAGGATAAGATGAAGGCCCGAGAGGACGATGTCAGAGGTCGCGACGCCGAGCTGGAGCAGTTGGCGAGGGCACAGGCCACGAAGCGCAGCCGCTTGGAGAAGCTGGAGCGGGAGATGAAGGCAGAGAAGGCCGAGCTGGAAGCCAAGGTGAAGATCCTAGCTGAGGATCGCGTGGCCTTCAGGTCCCTTGAAGAGAAGTCCCGCGTGGCGCTGCGGGCACTCTACGAGAAGGGCTTGGAGGAGCCGCTGGCGACAGATGACGAGGGCCCCACCCAGCTGCTTCCTCATCTTGTCGCGGCGCTTGAAGACGTCGTCGATGGGATCGGCCCCTTGGTGGAAGGGGAAGCCCGTGCGCTCTCCTCTGCTGCACTGACGCGCGTCTTCAGCCACCTCCATCTTCCCGATCCCGACGCCAACCTTGACGAACTGCTCAAGCCCGTGGATGGCGAGCGCCGTGCAGCCGCTGCCGAAGCCGTGAAGAGCCAGGTGGAGGCTTTGCTGAAGAAGTTCCGCGCCTTCGACCTTGCACCCCCAACTGGCAGCGCCACTGAACCTGCAACTCTGGCGGGCGGCGCTGGTGAGGGCAACATCACCATTGAAGGGGCACCTTGTAACACCCCGGATGTAACTTTCCCAATTTGTACTCCAACTCTTGCCGTTTCCGGCGTTAAGTTATATTTATTTCCTCGGGTTCGGGTCTTTGTCTCCGTGTGTTGTTATCGTTATCATGCTTCTCATATCATATCATCATGTGCATTGCATTTGCATACGTGTTCATCTCATGCATTCGAGCTTTTTCCCCGTTGTCTGTTTTGCATTCCGGCGTTTCGTTCTCCTCCGGTGGTCATTTCTAGCTTTCTTTCGTGTGTGGGGATTAAACATTTCCGGATTGGACCGAGACTTGCCAAGCGGCCTTGGTTTACTACCGGTAGACCGCCTGTCAAGTTTCATATCATTTGGACTTCGTTTGATACTCCAACGGTTAACCGAGGGACCGAAAAGGCCTCATGTGTGTTGCAGCCCAACACCCCTCCAATTTGTTCCAAAACCCACCTAACTCTGCTCCATCATCTAGATCATTCGATCATGATCACGTGGCCGAAAACCGCATCTCATTTGGACTCTCCTAGCTCCCTCTATGCCTATTTAAACACCCCCCCCCCCGATTTTCGGATCTCCTTCTCCCCCCGAAACCCTAAATTTCTCCTCCGCCGCCGCCGGACACGTCCGGAC